>NC_053423.1:19427735-19590235 GCF_016859285.1 Xiphias gladius | reverse complement strand
ATGTTTCGCATTTGCATTAATGATTTTTTTTAGATCACGAATGCTTTTGTCATATTACGTAATTTTCGGTGTTTGTGACTGATGAACCAGAATCAGCCTTGGAAACTATTCAACTTTATATGACTTATTCATGTAGTTTAGTTTTTGAAACTCCCTTTATTTTTCTTATTTGTGAGTTTAAGTTAGTAGTCAGTCTAGGTTATTCACTGCCTGAATATCTGAAAAACTTTGAGCGTCATAAAATTGCTTTTTACTTTAAGTTTGACCTCACCTGGTTTGACTGTGACATTGACGTAACCTTCTCCATGAGCCCCCTCCCCGTCCACTGTCACCTCAAACTCATACAGGCCCACAGTCAGCTGAGAGGGAGACGAAAGTTTGAGCAAATCAAGCAAGCATAAAGAGGAAGGAAGCTGTTTGAGACAATCTGTCTCCTTTACGCACACACTACCGAAACTGCCTGTTTGTGTGTTCAACAGAGCTCCAGCTGCATGTGTTATTTTTAGAAGAATATGAATATGAAAGTTGTGCTCTGTACCTTGCTGAGTTTAAGTGTCTTGCTGTGCTTTCCTTCCATCTCCCCACTGTAATCTTTGGGATGTGTTATAAGACGCCAGTCAAATGCATAGTTTATCCCTGTAGAGATGTAACAAAATTGAATAAATCAGTACTTTAAAACAAAACTGCTCATGCATTTTATTAAAATCTATCAGATGAGGATCATTTCTAGTTCAAAGATTTTGGTATTGTAGGAGCATGTCAAGGAGGGATCAAGGAATGAACAAAATTATGACGTGCATTCCTCTTCCTAATGTATAATCTTTTTCCAGTCTGATTTGAATTTCTCTGGCAGGTGTTCACTATGACAAACAGTATGGGGATGGTGACTCAAGAATACAACTCTCTAGCAGGTTGAATTTGATCACTCATTACTGAACACCAAAAATATGAGACCTTACTGAATGACAGCCAGTGTGTCCCTAAATTCCATAACAAGTCAAATCATTTTCCAGATATTTCCAAGTTGGGAACTGATAACTCACTACCACTTATTCACTGGAAATGCATTAAAAACTTAAACTCTACTACAAAATAATAATAAAAGTAGTTCTGCAGGTGTCTGAATTTGCTAAAATTATCCTTTTTAATAAACAATGTGTAATAAGTTTCCAGGTAACTTCAAAATGGCCCCTGTGGAAATGAGAACATAAACTGTTTCATATAAATCTTCTTATTGATCCCTTGTCTTGCTCAATTGATAAAACACACACAAAAACTGCAATACTTTATTTCATAATTCCATTTTACCTGGTGGGGGTGTTGGGACCACAAAGGCATTGAGTTCAACCTCGCTGCGGGGAAGTGTAACCTCCACACTCTGTCCTGCTGACACCACCAGCTCCCTCACTGTCGTTGAAGACAACACAGGATCAGAGTTGATGCCAAAATAACAGAGTGGAGCATTCAACAAGAGGAGAATAAATAACATACCTTGAGATCAATTACACAAATGTTATATCACCAAATGATGATTAAAAAAAATAATAAATAAATAAAAATAAAATTGTATTTCTTGTAGTTGATTATTGCTAAGGCAGCTCCTCTGAGCTCTACAGAGTGTTTCAGTGTCATTCAGCTCATTGTTTTGGTTTTATGGTACACAACTTTACTGTTCAGGTTTCCCCTCAGTGCAGTCATCAGCAATGGCTACAAATCCAGCAGTCAGCTGTTTTCGGTGAAAATGTCTAAAAACCCACTGTACACTGCTAAGCACAAAGCAGCAGACAGACAAACTCAGGAACTAGCTGGCGAAACTAGTGGAGCATTTATCAGCTACAGAGCCAGATATTTCCCTGAGGAGTTGGTGGAGACAAAAACAGAGCAACAAAGAAAGAGGATATTGAACTTGCATTAATCAGGTGGCCAGAAACAAGACTCCAAATGAGTGTTAATGTTCCTCCATATGCACTGAATGTGTAATTAGGCAACTGATTGCTAACAAGCTCGCCATACGAACTTAAAAGGTGATTAAGCGCCAGTGTTGTATTTATACCTTGTTTTTGCCAGAGGACAAAAAATTAGTTTAAGAGTGTAATCCAGTAAGTTACTGCTGCATTTCCATAAAGTTAGGGGAAATACAAGAAAGAGATTTTTTTTTTTAAAAACTCTTCAAACCAGATTTTCTCTGTAATGAGATGCATTGTTTTGTCTGTTGCCATTTTTCAGTTAATGTCAGAAAAATGGGGATATTGTCCATCAGGGAGAAGAAACTGATCATACGAGTCATTCCTTTTTGTAGAAGTCTGGCATGTCTCAGCACATTCCTATTGATTAGACTCATTAGGGTTTCACACTCACAGCACACGTTGCTTTCATCTGGGAAAAATAACATCTGCACAGTTAGCCATAAAATCTGTGAGCAAAGTACATCTTTTTTTTGTCAAACATCAGCCAGAGCAAAAACAATGAAGGAATAGAAATTTTGAGTGTGTGTAACAAAACCATGCAAGCTTAAAATTGACAAAAATGTATTTTAACCAACTTTGGTTAAAAGACAAAAAAAGGACCTGAAAGTCATGTGAAATCTGCCTCCAGGGCTGCACAAGCACAAGCACACAGCTTTTACATTATATATTAGCTCATAATTAATAAATGAGACAAGACATATTACTGTATGGGCTGAAATAGGCAATCTCAGACATTAACTTCCTTACCAGCCTGTGTTGGAGTTGGGATGGCAGTTTCAGTTGCTGCGGGTGAGCTGACATCACTGCTATTGGAAGACGCAGGAGTATCAACAGTGTTGCCCACCGTTGAGTTTTGTGGTGATGGAGCTGGAGCGGTGTCTGAACTCCCATTGGTTAACTGGCTAAGGTTCTTTTGGGCTGTCTGAAGAAGTGTGACGGCCCTGGGTACAGTTGGAGTTGGATGAGCTAATTCCAGTTTGAGACTTTCCTGCAGAGACAGTTCAAAATTGTAGATTTGAACTCAAAATAAAAAGGAGAAAATTTGGAGAACATTTAGGGGACCATATTGAATCCATTTTCAAGTTCATATTTTCATAAAATGTACTCTTATATTCCCCAAATCTGCCTCCACTACACTTTTATTTGACTAAACAATCTGTGGGATTCCAAGAATGATTTAAGAAAGATTAACATAGAAAGGGGAAGCACACAATCTGAAGATGAATATAAACATTTAAAATCAACCTATATTCTGTGAATTTACCGTGCTGGTAAGATATCCTGTGTACGGTCTGTGGCTTCCTGTATGCTGTGCATGACGTGCTTTTCTACGTCTTGCCGTGGTGGGACCCTTTAAGTTACAGAAAAAAAAGAATTTTCTATAAATTATCTATAAATCTATAAATATTTTTTTTAATTTAAAAAACTGTATATCTCACTGCATGGAACTTATTAGGATAATTTTTATGTAAAAACATAATAGTGGTGCAGATCAGGGTTCTGGCAGATACCAGATCTGCTCATTAAGGTAAATAGCGACCCTGCGCATCCCTGTAAAACAACATGCTGATCTTCTGCTTAAAAATTATAAATGGATAATGTTTCTTACAAATAAGAGAAAGCCAACGGTGGTATATTTATTTTTTTGTTTTTAAGTTTAATTTATTTGCTGTTGGCATTAGTCTAATCAATGACAGAACCATCTGAAAGGCAAATTGGTCTATCAGGACAAAATTAATAAATCACAAATGATCATTTAAATAATTCTGAATGCAGTTTCCTTAGCATAGACAGCCTTTCCTGTTACACCTTGGTCAGCCAGTAGCAGCCATACCTTGGAGAGCAGCTGAAGGAGGCCGGGGGACTCCTTCAGCTGCTGGGGCAGGGAGGAGATGTGGCAGCCCCTCTTCTGGGAGCAGCTGAGAAGCACACAGCGTCCGCCGAGGCTCCACACAGCATTGCAGCTTGGCTTTAAGCAGCAGGACTCCCAACATGTTGCCCCACCTCTCCCTTCTGCCAGAGGGTGCCAACCCAGGCTGATGACGCTGTTCCAGTGGATCCCCAGCACCCCGCCGGTCACCCGGCAGAGATCTGCTGACACACCTGGACCAGGACAGTAGGGGGGAAGTAGAAAATGATGATGTACTGTGCTGATGTTCGTAACTACTTGTCAAGATCTTTTTTTCAAGTCACTGTGAGAGATCAACACCTTTGCAAAAAAATCATACTTAAAAGAATAGGAGGAAAGTTCGTCAGGAAATAGGGGTGAAAGGGAGTATAACAGCTGAAGGTTATGAACTGGTTTCCCCTCAGAAATTCTGGGAAGAGTTTAGTAGGCACAGTTTGATGTCAGGATCTGCAAAAGGCGACATCATGGTAGTGCTTCGCCGGCTTTTCAAGATTTCACTTGTTTATATCAATCAGGGCATTGTTGGGTACTCTTGGCATTGTCACAGGCAAGAGGCAAAGTGAAACCCACAGTGAATTCCAGTCCCAACCAGTGAGACTTGTCACCGATTGGGCGTTGACTGAACATTTCTCTGAAAAGCTGACATGCAGCTGTAGTTCGAGCAGTCAGCCAAATCAGCAGCAGAGGGAGGAAGTGAGGTTTTTCCCTGAAAAAACAAGACACTGATTAAAACCCAAAGCACAGTATGCAGCACGCACAAAAACTCCACCCTCTAAGCCAGACCATATCAGACTCATATCAGCAGTGCAGTGAGCTGGGACATTTAGCTGCAGTATGTGTGTATTCCTCTTCAAGAGCACTGCTCTGGGTGATAGAACTATTCTTATTCAACCTTTTTGATGTATCAGATTAGATTATTCAGTTCAATCCATCCATATCCCAGATGATACATTCGTTGTGTAGCCAGGTACAATAAAGCAGCATCTTTTATAAAATATCGCAGAGTGTAAAAGTAACAAGGAAAATTAGTTTCACCAGTACTTAAGTGAATGTCCACAAAAGGCAGAAGCCAAACTAGCTGTGAATAACAGCCCAAGACAAAAGGAGAACAGCTGAGTCACTCTGTGAATTAAGAATACTACAGCTGCAATGAAAAAGAACTTTTATCGTCTTGCAGTTCTTAATGGTTGACCTGCAGAAGCAGATCAAATACATAGTTTGAACATACAAATACACAATCAAGGTGACAATCCTATACTGCAAATACTGGTACAGTAAATCATCACCTTTGTAATTTATTAGAAGCCCACTTTGAACAGTATACTCCTCTACTTTTTTCAAGATGTTGTAAACGACTGCGGCACAAGTACAGTTTATTCTGCAGCTTATCAGGAAAATCAAAACAGGTTTTTCGTCATCATTGATCCTATCCAATAAACCCTCAGAACCTTCTTTAAAGTTAGAATCCTTTAGGCTTTGTTCAGACTGAGGGCAAATCAGATTTGTTTCTCACATCATATCTTTGGGACAGACTGTAGACACTTATTTGCAAGTGATCAGACCAGGTGTGTGTCCAGACATCACCAACCTATTGTTGCCGTAGTAACAAAGTAGGAGTAGCTACACTGGTGACAGTTACGCTGTCAAGTCACAGTTCAGAGCTCTTCCGCTTTTGTCCTCCATAGACCCAAAAAACTGTACTCTCTGATAGCACTCTGCTAGTAGCAGCATGCTTCCTCCTCACTCCGTCACTCTGGATTTGACATAGTCATTGTGTGTGGCGCTGCGAGTGATGCAAAAGACACTCTGAAACCCAATTTTAGAAGTCAGAGCGTCCGGACTGAGATCTATCTGTAGAAATCCGACTGGAATTGCATTTTAAAACACTTCCAAATGTGAATTGGATCTGATTTGCAAAAATCGCATTTCACGTGGTTTTTTGCTGTCTAGGCTTTCTAAAAAAAAAAAAAAAAATCAATCCGGATACAATCTGGATATGCCTAAAAAAACATATTTGGGCTGGCAGTCTGAACAAGGCCTTAGATCTCAGTCCGGGTTGATCTTGAGTGGCCTCTTTGGCAGTTACTTTGTCAGAAATACAACAGGGGAGCAACTAGTGCATCTGTTCATAGTGCAGCCAAACAGATCTGTGTTCTTTTAATAAGGAGGTCAATAACGGGCTTTTTTCCATCATGCCATGAGCATCCATGATCTGATTTAATACTTCACAAGCTCAAAGAGTTTTCCACACAGCAGCAGGGAACAGTAAGAGGAGTTGGTTACCTTGCTAAAACGTTGGAGACCGCAACTCTTCATCTAACGGCTCACTGTGGCTGGTTCTCCTTGTTCCATTACTTCCTACAATATTTGAAACTGATTCGCTGTCAAACAAATGCCTCAAATGCCCATGTCTTCATTTGTAGACACATTTTTCATGAAGGATCGGTGTCAGCACTAACCTCAGTGACAAATACATTGCGTTACCTTTTACTGCTTCACAATAAAAGCCATTCCGTTATAAACAATAACGTTGGATTACATGCATTCATTGTTTTGTGAATCACTCGTGAAGGAAGGCAATCAGAAACCAGCGCAGGAACGGTGGACTCCACCACTAACAGTTAGAACTACTAAATAGAGAGGTAATTACAGAATATAACTGCATTAAATGGCTACTACTGAAAAATGATGACTATAAATAATATCAGAAAAGGGGTTTAAATTCATGAAAATCTTTATATTAGATTATAACTTTTAACATTTCCACTTTTGAACCTGGTGTTCTGTAAACAGAAGTAACACTAATATTTCTGGATATTTTAAAGATAAGAGTTTGTCCTGCTGATGGCCAACATATCAACAAAAGGAAAAAGGAAAAGGAAAGAAAAGAAACCAACAAAAATGGAATTAATTGGACCGTGTCCGACAGTGCTATACCAGAAACTGTTGCTACCATAGCAACACTAGAGCCAAAGGTGACTTTATGGGATGTCAGTGTAACTCAAGTCTGGAGAAACACAGGTCTTGCTATATACAAAAACCCACAAAAGCACTGTAGTTTGTTTGAGAAAGGGGTGTCATCCCACCCTTTGTCCACTGTTCTTCTGTCCCCCACCCTTCAATACACACACACACACACACAGCAGGGGTGCCCAACAGTCCTCTATCTGTCTGCCTCAGATTAAACGTATAGTAAATACCAACTAGCAACCTAAAACTATCCAAGTATTCTAGGACGGATGAAGACACACCCTGAGTAATCATAGGTGTGTGAATCTACTGTGCAGAAAACGGCTGATAGTTTAACACGCACAGATGTGAGTTTCCTTATCGGTTCTCTGTCAACAATTGTGTTTTTGCCAGTTGAGGTCAGGGTAACAAATGGTTTATTTTACCTGTGGTAGGAGCCAAGAGCCAGAGGTACGTCAGCGGTATGAGGAGGAGGTGAGGTAAGCTCCGGGTGAGCAGCTTGTGGTGTGCATAGGGCATTTTCCTTCAAGACCAAAGACCTGGAAAAAAGAATACAGAATGACTTTTGAAATAACTGATGCAGCCATTAAGACATCAAGTATATCTTCTACGGAGAGCTGGAACAAGCTGATACAGAATATATGCAATACTGTCACGCACATTGGAGTAATCTGAACTTCAAACCTTAAAGGTAGTTAAGGGGGAATCAAAATGGGAAACTATATTTTAAGGGTTCACATTCATTCAAAAGAAATTACCCATCGAAGAAAAATAAAATAAGCAAAAATTACATAACTAAACAAACTTAACATGGCAAAGTGTTATTGGTAACTGCAATGAAACAAAAAGCTACAGTGCCACTAAACTAAAACGGCAACCTGCAAAACACGCCATGGTTACCTTTCTCCTGGCCAGGGGGATGGAAGTAAGATTTGCAGGAAGAGAGAGGGAGTTACGACTTAGGTTGGCAGCAAGGTGCTGTGAGGTGATGGGTGAAGATGGGTCAACACCAGCACTCTGAGGAAGAGATCCAACATTGCCTTGCCACGTCTGGGGCCTTCACAGGCTCAGCTGCTCAAACACTATGCTAGAGAGGGGAGGACAGAGAGAGACATAATTTAATATTTTAATCATAAATATAATTCAAGTTAGGCTGAACAAACTTGTAGCGCTAAAGAGCTGGGAAATATATCAATATTACTGTATACATTTTAGTGTAAATGTATTTTTATATGATCAATGTGACACAATTTTACAAAAATCTGTTATACAAATTAATACTTCCATGTAAAAAGTCATCATAATTGAACAAAATGTGTTGTTGACGTTTTTGTTTTACACATGAGAAGAACTTTGTCTGATGTAATGCATAACAGTGGGACAAAGTTGTCAGAAAAATATTCAAATTAATAGTTTCATAGTGATTTAAGCTGCATCGCCCCCTGCCATGAATTATTCAGGTTTTTCCTCCTTCTCTGCCTTGATTACTGACAGTCACCAGTGCTGCAGCTCTATAGCAAAGCACTCTAAATATCACATCAACTTGATGACAAACATTTATGCAAATAAGTCTCAATCGGTTCACCTGGAGGTACTCTGCCGAGAGAGCAAAGCAGAGGAATGTTACTTGAGCTGTATTAATACTTTAACTGTATGTAACGTGCACCTGAGCATTACAAGATCATTATGACAAACACTATATCATCAATGGCAGATACTATTCAAGGGGACAGAGGGAAAAGTTTAAGATTCGTAAATTCTGTGGCATGTTCAATACAAATACTACTCTTTCTTTTCAAAGTACGACAGAGAAGGAAATGTTCCTTGTTTGAAGGTATAACAAATACAAAGACAGTTTCAATATTGCAGCAATTCTGCTAATGTCCGGTTGACAGTAAGTCTTGGGGAGGTATAATATGACTCAATATCCTGTGACTGCCTCCCTTTTAACTATAAGTTGAAGACAAACTGAAGTGAAAAAGTAAAATAAAAAAGACTGACGTTAGCTAGATGCTATATATTCATATGGTTGGGAATAATGTTACTCTAGCTCCCTTGGTCAGTATTAAGACATAGAGATGATGCATTCCTCTGTAGAATTACTACTTTGCAAGTAAAGTGTACAAGATAGATGATAGCTGATAGGTAGTTTAATGAAAACACATAATTTTGTCTAAACTGGAAATACTGTATCTCTCACACAACAATACTATATCCATTAAAAGGGAATCATTACTACTGCAGTTTGTATTTGGACAGTGAAACAATTTGCCTCTGTACACCGACACAATGGATCTGAAACGAAGCCATGAAGATGTGACTGAAGTGTAGACTTTCAGATTTATTCAAGGGGTTTTACAAAAATATCACATTAACTGTTTAGGAATTACAGCAGTTTTTTTAATACATAGTCCCTCATTTCCAGAGGCTCAAAAGCAATTGGACAAACCAACATAATTATAATTATTATTTTTAATACTTGGATAAAAATACTTTGCAGTTAATGACTGCTTGAAGTCTGGAACCCTTGATAATCACCAAATGCTGAGTTTCCTCCCTTGAGATGCTTTGCCAGGCCTTTACTGCAGCTGCCTTCACTTGCTGCTTGTTTGTGGGTCTTTCTGCCCTCAGGTTTGTCTTCAGTAAGTGAAAAGCAGGGTCAGTTGGGTTGAGGTCAGATGACTGACTTGGCCATTGAAGAATATTGCATTTCTTTGCCTTGAGAAGCTCTTGTGTTGCTTTCACAGTATGTTTTGAGTCATTATCCATCTGTACTGTGAAGTACCATCCTATCAGTTTTGCAGTATTTGGCTGAATCTGAGCAGATAGTACAGTACAGTACTCTATAGACTCCAGAATGCATCCTGCTACATCTATCAGCAGTCACATCATCAATAAACACTAGTGACCCAGTTCCATTGGCAGCCACACATGCCCATGCCATAACACTGCCTCCACCATGTTTGACAGATGATGTGGTGGCTTTGGATCCTGAGCCATTCCTTTCCTTCTCCGCACTCTTCTCTTCTCAGCATTCTGGTACAAGTTAACCTTAGTTTCATCCATCCAAAGAATCTTGTTTCAGAACTGAGCAGCCTTTTTTAGATGTTTTCTGGCAAAGTCTAATCTGGCCTTTCTGTTCTTGAGTGTTACCAGTGGTTTACACCTTGTGGTAAACCCTCTTTATTTACATTCATGAAGGCGTCTCTTGATTGTAGACATTGACAATGAAACGCCTACCTCCTCGAGAATGTTCTTGACCTGGCTGGATGTTGTGAAGGGTTTTTTTCCTTATCAAGGAAAGAATTCTGTGATCATCCAGGTCTTGTGATGTTGCTTCGCCAGTGCATTCCATCTTTTTAAGAATGTAACACATTAATGATTTGGCCACTCCTAAAGTTTCTGCCATTTGTCTGACTGGTTTGTTTTGCTTTTTCAGCCTTATGATGGCCTCCTTCATTTGCAATGACACCTTTTTGGACTGCATATTGAGATTTATCATGAACAGCTACCAAATGCAAATTCAACACTTGTAATCAACTCCAAACCTTTTATCTGCTTGATTTGTCATGAAATAACGAGGGAAGAGGCCGCACCTGATACTGCTCGTCAGTCAATTGTACAATTGCTTTTGAGCCTCTGGAAAAGAGGGACTATGTATAAACGCTTAATGCAATATTTTTGTTAAACCCCTTGAATTAAAGCTGAAAGTCTACACTTCAATCACATTTTCATGGCTTTGTTTTAAATCCATCATGGTGGTGTACAGAGGCAAAATTATGAAAAATATGTCACTGTCCAAATATTCATGGCCCTAACTGTATCAGTTAAGAAAGATGCTGTTTAAAGAAAGCCATGTTAACAACCAAGTTAAAAGAACAAGAAATAGAGGTAAGAAAATATACCAGAGACAATCCTACAGCAATACCAAAAGCAGTTTAAGAATTATAATACAATCACTACAAACTAATCAGATGAGTCATTAGATTATCAAATGCTGGATATAAATACTGTATTATTTGAAGTGAAGTCCTTCACTTACACAGTGTAAACTGCTGACACAAACCTTTATGGTCTTCTTCCATATGGGAATCTGCATTCCTGAATGTGGCTGCTTGAGCCTAAGCAGCTCAGCTCAGACAGTCCCAAATCCACAAACAGTCATTTGTTCTCCTGCACTTGTTTTTCTCTCCCAGGTAAGCCACCAAAATAAACTTTATGAAAAATATCTCCAGGTAAAAATAATCCAGACAAAAAAAAATCTGATTGACTCAGTCCCGTTTTTTCCTTCCTTACTAAAGTCACAGCAGTGTGGATTTCCTTTTTTTCCCCCCGTGCAATAACTGCAGAGCCGCTGGCGGTGACTTTGCGTATGCAGAGCAGCAGCAACGCTCAGGTGCACTCAGTCACCTGGGCTGATGACAGCTCAGCCATTAGAGACTTTAATGGCTAATTTTCCCTTGAGAAGCTTCTGCAGAACAATGATCTCTGTGACCAAGAACCCCCTTTTACTTAGGGAGGACAAGTTCTGTCTGTCTTTGGCTGTTCCTCCTCTTCCTCTCTCTCTCAGTCGCAGCAGTCAGTAGTGGCATCGGTTTCTAGGCAGACAGGTTGGTGGAGCTTTCTCTATAATTACACCAAGTCCCACGCAACGTTTCTACTGGCTTCTACAGGGGAAGGAAAATATAAATGTTTTTATTTCTCTCCCAGACAGAGTCTTTGAAAAATCAACAAAACAATAATAAACCTCCCATTCTGCTGTGTGACTACAGAAAAATCCTTACAGCAGCAACAGTTCTAATCCTAGGACAATATTTATATGGGCACATTACAAGTATCACATCAATACCATAAACCCCCTTGTATAGTTATATCATAAGAGATTAAAAACATATGAATACACACCGAGACTCTTATACAGTAGGCTAAGCTTACAGTTCAGTACAACTGTATATAAACACATGCTGTTAGTCTCTTAGCTTCTTACAGATTTTTCACCAGACAACTCATACCAGCTTACTTTGTGTTTAGGTTGCTATTAGCCTATCTTATTCAGTTTTTGCACTTTTTCTGATTCATAGTATTTATTTTGTCTTGCAGGAATACTATATGCACTGACGGCAATAGACATTGTTTTTATGATTTTTCTTGATATTATATTTAACGAGGACCTATTTTGACAGTTTTGTTTTCCTTTTAGCTGTCATTTCTTGTTTTTATTGCTACTGGATGTCACTTTTTCTAAATGATGGCTTTCATTGTGTTTACTGATGGATGAATCTCTTTTGATGTCTAGTCAAATCTGCCATGTGGGACAATAAAGACCAAACTGAACTGTCAACATATTGATTAGCGGATCAACAGATAATATAAAAATCATTCATTAAGACAGAACACTTGCGTGACAAGGAGTTGAATTTCTAGTATTTTCATATTAAAAGATGAAAACTCAAAGTTTCTTGATCTGTCTAAATGAGGAACATCACTCGAGGCTCTGGTTGCCTGTGTTGGTAATTACATCTATTTTTAGTTTATCAAGTAAATTATTAATTGACAAAACAACACAGCAAAAAGAAAGTAACTGTTAATTAAGTCCTACTCTATAACAATGATTAGTTCTTGTACAGTGGGGATTAACTGACTGATTAAAATGCAAATAGGTGCATGATTGACTGCACGAATGAGGGTCTGTCGATCAAATGAACTGCATCAGTGAACGCACTGGGATATCTGAGACATTACATCCAAAATGGTGGGTTCATGCATTATGTATGTTACCAGCCTGAACACAACAGCCAGGTTTTACTCAAGACAAGATGTTTCTAACTAGCTGTCAGATAATTTAATATAGGCCGATAGCTAGAGCCTGCGTAGTGCACTGGACTATCACAAAATTGGAGAAAGAGTGACGGCCGAATCAATAACATGACACTTTTTAATCTGGTAGGTCGGTTTTTATAAAGCATACCCACGTCCCGATACTGAGACGCGGAGGTTGGTGTGGTACACCATAAGGTAATTCACCTGTATAATCCGGGATCACTCCCGTTTAAGGCACCTTCAGGCTAACAGCAGCTGGCGTCTCTGTTTCACTACATACCATGCAGTATTCATCCGGTGCGTTTTTAACGGCAACTGTCAAGACACCGTTAAAGACAGAAAAGTGCACAATGACTTACAGTAGCGGAAAATGGCACAGGCTTTCACTTCGGTCGGTCGCTGTGAAGTATTGTGTCGTCGCTGTTGTTATCCCCGGTACAGTAAATTGGGTCAGTATTCCTCTCGCTTGTACAGCTGATGTGCCGTGTGACCGCTGTAAAGCCAGTCCTCCTACTGATATATAGTGCTCTCGGTGGCTGGATTTTCAAAGTAAAGCACCCAGGGACAAAACCGTTGGAACGTTTTGCGGACGATAGAAGCACAATAATTGAAATTAGCGATACGTTTGAGAAGAACTATTAAGTAAGTACACCAGGCTACAAGTTATATTACATACATGACTACTCTAATTCTAGTTTTGCCTGTGTTGCGTCTTTTAATGAAACTGAAGACGGTTAATCCGACTACTTCCGCCGCCGTGCGCCACCTGCCGACCAGCTATCAATGTCGAACAAGTTCAGCTCAACAGAAAAAGTTAAACTGCTGAAATTTAGCCATTACCATGGTACACTTTAATGTTGAAAACGAAAAAAAAAAAAAAAAAAAAAGAGTGAAATGTTTCTCTTGGCATCAAAAATAACGCGGTGTCGCTTCTCCTACGTTGCAACACGGACCAAAATGGCGCCTCCGCCTTCCAACTATCCCCGTTGCGATTGGTTCACTGACATTGTCGGAGCGCTGTCATTGGTTCGTTGTAGCTTTATTTTGACGGTCTACTTCCGGAGAGTGCTCGACGGGCTGCTGTCGCGCGTGGAGGGGCTATCTACAAAGTAAGTCATTTTTATGAACGTTAACAAATTCGAATTTTTCTCACAAACAGTTACTGTGAAAGACTCAGCAAACCAAATGAAAACCATTAGATCAGGCTACTCTTGTTGCCCTCACCGGTGTGGAGCCAATTTCAAATCTTTTTTTTTTTTTTTTTTTTTAAGTTTTCTTAACGTTACTTTTTAAATTTCTCTCTCGGGTAAATAGTCGCCAAGGTCATAATGGCTGACAGTGCCGACGTTACGCCTGTCGTGAGCAGCCAGACTCCTGAAAAAGGGGAGCAGGGAGGAGGAGAAGGTGGAGGACGCTCAGACACGGATGGGGAAGATGGAGGAGGTTTGACTGATGTTCAGAGAGAGGTGTTGGAGAGGTGTCTTCACGCACTCAAGCATGCTAAAAATGACAGTCACACGCTGGCTGCTCTTCTGTTGGTAAGTGTCTTACCCTTGTGGGTACACTGAAGTAAAAGGATACACGTGACGAGTGCGCTGATTGAGTGTGTTTGTACCTGGTTTTATCCTGGTTTTGGAGAAAGATAAAGCACTGAGAAACCTGACTATCCATATTTGTGTATTCTTAAGTCTTTGATCATCTTTGTCCTGGCAGACTCTTCCGCATCTTAGCCAATCTCTCTCATTTCTACCCTGACTGATTTGCAGTTGAGCATGAAACCAGATTGGCTTCTACATGTATACTTTTGCAGTTACCACCCTACTGTATTTCAAGTCTCCCTCTGATCACTAGTAATTTAAGACAAAGAAACGATACAGTGTATGCTCTGCATTACCCATGTGATACTGCATTTTCATTTCAGCGTATAGATTAACCACAAATTATTTACCATGATATCTTTAGTTTTACTCATACCAATATGTAACATGGGTTGAGGACGCACCAGCAAACATGGCAAAGAATGATCAGACACCTGGACAGGGTGTTTATATGCCGCAGTATTACGTTTTCTATAGGAGTACTCAAGCGTACATATGTGGGTTTTAAAAGAAAAAACAGGGATACAGATGTATTTAGGTTTCTGAAACCAGGATATGCTGTTTGCATAAGAAAACACATAGCTAGTATACTCCAAAAATAACCAGGATACTAGTTACATTACGTCTGTAATACAAATATGTAATTACAGGACAACTAGTGATTAACAATACTGATACTGTAGTTGTGGTTTTGAGATGCCAGATTCTGGGATTTTTTCCTTCCAATAAAAAAAAAAAAAAAACTTAGAATAACATCACTTTCCAGAAACAATGTCCCTGTTACTGCCAATATATTACAAACCTTGCTGTGAATATTTGCTTTCTACTGAAGAAATAGTCCCTAAGAAAACTGTTTCCAGCATGTTCTGTGGACTATTCAGAGTGAGGAGGACATTGTTTATGGAAAAAGGTGTTAGTGTAGATTTTTAAGTTAAATGCTGTGAGCACCATACATGAGATTCCACTCTCCCTCATTGTATTCGGATGGAGGAAGAAAACACCAGAGACACATATCTCAAAATATGGGAAGATAAAACCAAAATTATGGTTAGATAACAGCAAAGGTAATTAAGAAAATATGTTGTTTTTTGTTATTTGGGTGAACTGACCCTTTAACTCAATTACAATAATCCAAATATAATGACATAATGACAAAGTGCAGTGTCTGAAAGTTTCCTGCTCAGGTCTTCACAACCGTCAGCTGTTCGCTATGTAGCTGTGATTTAGTTTGTTGTTTTCCTCTCTCTATCTTAGATCACTCGTTTGTGCCCAGCAAGCCAACTAGACAAACCCACCTTGAGACGCATTTTTGAGGCCGTGGGACTAAACCTCCCAGCTCGGCTTTTGGTGACAGCGGTCAGAGGGCATGACAACACTGGCTTACCCCCACATGAACTCCTTTCATTGGGTACAGCTCTGTTGGCTGCCCTGAGCACAGACCAAGACATGGCCTCCCATCCCCAGCTCCTCACCACCATCCCGCTCCTGCTGGGCATTTTAGCGAATGGTCCCACGTCAAACCCGCAGAAACAGGCTGCCCAGGAACAGAACCAAGCTGGAGAGAAGGGGCAGAGCCCAGATGCTAAAGTACAATCAGCAGAGAGTTCAAGCCCAGAAAGTAATCCTGCCAATGTGGCAGAATCAGCAGGAGAGAGCAAGACCTGCGAGCAAAAGGGCGACGATGGCAGTACATCAAAAAGAGTGTCGACATCTAAAGAAACGTCACTGTCTGCAAATCTCGATGAGGCAATGGCTGCTGACTGCTACCAGGTACTGACAGCTGTGCGTGCCTTACCTAGGGGTCCTGACCAGCTCCTGAGCAGGGGTGCTGTCCCTGCTCTGTGTCAAGCAGTGGAACAAAACCAGACTTTCAGCCATGAGAGGGGGCTTGCCTTGCTTGGTGTCCTCCTCTCAGGTAAAACCAAGGACAAAGCGTGGAGTAAACACTCTGCAGAACTCCTCACTCTGCTGGTCAGGCTCTCTAAAGACTTCTGCCAGTCTAAAGACCAGGCCAGACTGGACATGTGTTCCCAGCTGGTGCAGTTTCTCCCCCCAGTAGGAGTGGCAGTAGAGAGTGAAGAGCTGAAGGGAGTCGTGAGCCGTGTGTGGGGGGTATTGAGACCCATGATGCAGGCTAAGTTGACACCGAGGCAGATCGGGCCGATCCTGGTACTCTGTGCATGTCTGCTGGATTTGTATGGGTGGGAGCTAGTGGGACCGCCAAAGTTCTGCTGCCTACTGGTGAACCGGGCCTGTGTGGAGGTCAGAATGGGCCTGGAGGAACCTCCTGGTAACGAGCTGAGCCCAGAGCTGCAGCACACACTCACAGGTAGTTTATTAATTGTCATTACAGCCTCTGCTTATTTTGAACAGTTCACCTTCTTGCAAAGCTGAAGCCACGCTAACACTTTATGTTTACGTGTATTTCCTGGGTGTGATTTTTGTGGAAAAATAGATGCTGTTTAGCAATCAACTAGGAAGTCCTGGACGTTGATTCTCCAGGAGCATATGAACACAGAATAAATGTAATGGCTTGGTGATGAAAACTATATATAGGCAGCTAGCTGAGATTGAGACACACAAAAAAAATCTAAAATAGCTCAACCTCTTTCCATTTTCTTTGGAGTAAAACAGTGATAGGAAGTAAAACTGACAGATAAAATATCTAGCCCACACTGCTCCCTTAGCCATTTTGTTATTTTGAAAACATATTTGTGTAGCTGTAGTCAACGTTTTAGTAATCATGAGGCAAAGAGTCCCAAGTCAGTCTGTGCAATCCCCCATGAAATTTGTGACTAGCTACCAAAATGTGGGAAAAGACATTTTCTTTCCCCACATTTTATATATTAATTTAACTATTATAAAATATATTATTTGCGGATTATATTTCCCTACACAATTGTCCAAAAGCTATTCCAAAGCCTTTTTGACAATGCCAGAAACAAAGCTCTGGTACAGAAATATGAAAATTCTATTTTCTTTAGTTTTTTTTTTTTTTTTTTTGAGGTATTGAGCTAATGTTGTGAAATCATGTAAGTATGATCTGATTAAACATGACTAACTTCCTTTTTTGTTGAAACCTCCTCTTCTCATTCTTAGGCTGTTACCGAATCATGGAGGCTGCCATAGAGCAGGCCTGCAGTCCGGCCCTGTCGCAGACCGCTGCACCTCCCCAGAGCTCCATCTCCTCAATCAGTCTGCAGCAGGGCAGGCAGGTCGTCGGGGTTCTGGAGGAGGCCTTCTCCGCTATAATGTACCACCTGCAACAGGTGAGAGAATGACGCTGGAGCCTCTGTTGGTGGCGCTTTTGATAGTTTTTACACCCAACTAGCTACCTGTTGCTGCTTCTGGAAATGTAATCACTCTTTGTGCACCAAAGAATTCTTCCTGCTGCTGGGCCAATAATATACATGTCCAGTAGGAATTATGAGTATGAGATAAATGACTTAGTAAATGACAAATATTTTATTATATAGCATCATAACTAGCCACTTGATTTTGAAACAATAAGCTCACAAATAGCGCTCAACCAATCAGTTAATTGTTTAGTCAGGTGACAAAAATAAGCAACTTTTTAAAAAGTGGATTCATTCTTTCACTGCATTTTTCAAGTAAAGCTGTCAACCATTCCCTAGTTACAGCCTCTTAAATGTGAGGACCTGCTGCTTTTGTTTCTCTCATTTGATACTAAACTGAATTTATTTACATTTTGGACTGTTGATTGGGGAAAACAAAACATTTGATAACATGACCTTGATCTCCAAGACATTGTAATGGACATTTTTTGCTGGTTCTTGACGTTTTAAAGACCAAACGATAAACCAATTAATTGAGAAAATAATTGGGAGATTCACTGATAATGAAACTAACTAACTTCAAGTTACAGCTCTTCTTACAACCAACCATGATTTCTGTTCATTAATAGGTTTTTTTGATTTGGATTCCATTTCTTCTCCTTCATCCTGCCAAATTATATATTTTATTGTATTTTAAATTTTTAAAATTCTCTGTTACTGTTTGAGAATGTAGCAATGGGAAGGTAATCCAAAACATGCAAAGATGCATAAAACAATTCATGAAATTGGTATACGTTACAATATTTTGTATTATACCAGCTGAGGAGAGAGGGTAAAAAGTTTTATGTATAAATCTTTATTCATATGAAAATTTAGCAAATTATTTCTTTCACCATTTTAAAGTCCAGTAATAATGATTCTTTGTACTGTGAAACCACAGGCCTCCTCAGAGTTTAATCACTAAAACACTCTTCCTCTTTTCTTCCTGTTCTCATAGGTCGATGCGAGTCAATATGGTGACCCTTTCATTTTTGCCACATTCCGCTCTCTGTGTTCATGGCTGGCCGAGGAGACTTCCTGTCTGAAGGAGGAAGTGACTGCACTGCTGCCTTTCCTGATCAGCTACTCCCGGAGCCACCTGCGGAGCGAGAGCCCCGAGCAGGGCCTCTCTGACTGGATGGCCACGATGTCTGTCTCTGAGGAGAGAGGGCCCTGGACGGGCAAAGAACCTCTGAGGTAAAGATGACGATGCGATGCAGAGGGGATTAATCAGTCATGTTAGAAACACAACGACATATCCATATGGCGTTTTTACCGATGTGGTGTCCGAGGGCTGGCATTCAAGAAGACGTCTTCCTCTCTCCAGGTATCTCCTCCCGGCTCTGTGCCACCTGTCAGCGGAGGAAGATCCCAGGAAGGTGCTGCTCACGCTCGACACCCCGGCCCTGCTGGTGGACTTTTTGTCCCAGAGCTGGAGTTCCCTCAAGGGGAAAAGTGGGATGGCGTCGGCCAGGGATCCCAGCATGGAGACGGCCTGCTCAGCCCTCCTCAACTTCACCGTCACAGAACCAGAGAGAGTCAGGTAACACAGCTGGTGCACAAGAGAAATACTCATCTGAAGCCTGCAGGTTAATTGGAGTGAATGAAATCGTGCTGTAATATCTAACTTTTGTGTTTGTTTGTTTGTTTTCTAGGAAGGACCCATGTTTTAGAACCCTAGAGGCTCTTCTGAGTGAAGCACTTCCAGTTTTGGTGCATAAACCCTGTCTCCTGGTCCTAGCAGCAAATTACTGCACTTTGGGACTAATGATTGGCAGACTCAAATCAGCTCCTTCAGGTGAAAGTGGTTTTGGTTGTTCACACACTTGGTACCATTTTATTTGTCATGACATCAACGCTTATAGATAGTTAATTATATGCAAATACGCTCTGTACTATTGTTATCATGTCATGAGTCTGTATATAAAATTCCCAGTAATTCTATAGTATAATAAAGCAAACCTACAATTTTATTTTAGTTCTTTTATTTGTATTTCCCTCCAGTGTTGCTGACACATTTTAAAGTTCCACGGCTTGTATGATACACCTTTTCCACAGCAGACGTTTTGACTTATCATAGCAGGAAAAGCACAGATGTTACTAATACCATTAATGATGGCTCGGTTGTATTTGAGTGTATCAGTAAGCCCTGTGACAGTGAGACACTGAGCCAACATTCACACTACCAGGATCCTGAAACCGAAGCAGCTAAATGGAAATCGGCCATCATTAATTAGATTATTAACACCTGTGCTTTTCCTACTGTGTCTTCTGTGAAAAAGGCCCATACCCGGGCTGTGGAAACTGGTAAACCTAAAAGGAATGCAGCCATTACTAATGTTATTAGTTACCCTTTTGCATTTCCTTATATAACTGCTTTGAAAAAAGCCCTATGGGAATGCAGATGATGTGTGCTCTAGGTTGGGCAGAAACGCTGCTGTACACAAGATGCAGACTGGGGCTGTAAACATTACTGTTATGTTCTCTTAAAACCTTAGAGTTGACTGAGTCTCAGAGAAAATCTGTAAACCTGCATTAATCGATCGCTCTGTCGACCCTATATTGTGAAAGGAGTCGCTTGTAGTGCCAATATTCACGGACAATTTTCACACAATTCTGAGGCTCTCTTTCTTTGCTTTTTAGCTTGTATTAACTCATTGTTTGGGTTGGCATGTCCTGAACCACTCACATCAATATTTGTTGGCAGCTGTTTGATGGTGGGCAGGAAATGTACAGACAAACTCACAGAGCGGCTGGTGAACATTGTCGAGCAACTAGTAAGATCAAGAAGGTGTAATGCAGCTATGACTGTAAATTGTTTCGGTGGCACCCTTGCAACATTTTAATTTCATATCTAGTAATGTGTCCCTGATTGAAACCCCACATTTAAAATTAAATATAAGCACAAAATAAGTTATTGGTAGCCTTAGGTTCAGAAACATTAGACTCCACTAATAACACTTGCTTTTTTGTTTTTCCAGGATCAGTGGAAGCGGGCCAGAGGCGTTTCTTCTCGTCAGCTCTCCGGTTCCTCTGCGGTGCCCTGGACTCTGGCTCCAGCCCCGGTTCGGTTAAGGTGAGCGTCAGCTGGGAGGAGAGCTGGGAGGAGGCTGCGGAGCTCTGGAGATTGGGCTTGCAGGCTTTGGGAGGCTGCGTCCGCGCTCAGCCCTGGATCACCACCCTGGTCAGAGAGGAAGGTTGGCTCAAGCACACACTCGCCATGCTGGGTCAGTGTAGCGCACTTCCTGACCAGCACACGCAGGAGCCGCTAGAGGAAGCTCTGTGTGCCATGGCGGAGCAGTGCCCGGTCTGTAAGCAGGAGATTGGAGACATGATGATGAGAAATGATAAAGGAGCTTTGAACTGTATGAGGAACCTGAAGAGGTCAGTGGGAGTGAAGTGAAAGCGAGCTGCTGCCGATGGACTATGTGCTCTTTGATGGAGTATTTTTAACTTGCAGAGTTGAAAATGAAGTCGCACTATGAAAATAAAAAAGCACAGCTATTAATGAAGCCAAACTGGTGTGGTTATTAGTCATACCAATCTGACATGGATAATGTGTACTCAGGCTTTTTTGAAATGAGATGAAAAGCCCAAAATGCCTAAGCCCACACAGAAAAGGGGGAAAACGATGTATTTCTGTGTATCATATTTTTCAGTGTAAATAGTGTAATTCTACCCTGATAACGAGACTGAGATGCCTTTTTGTTTTCACTATTTGCATCAGTGAAAAAATCTGAGGAGTGGGCCTCCAATTCGTTGACAACCAGGTAAATGTAAATGCCTGTTGAGACGGCTGTGCTCTCCACGTGGAACGGAAAAACATACAAGCTGTTTCTTACACGTGAATGCTGAAATGTGAATGCATTTAATAAAGAATTATTTTGTTAGAGAACAGTAAGCTTTCTTGCCAATGTTACTTCCCTTTTATTTTCTTGTAGCTGTAGGTTGACGTCCATTTTTACCACTGGACAGTTGGAACATTTCAGCCTGAAGACCGCTGAACTGTTAATTTGTCCACTGGTTCACCAGTGGAATAAATCTGATACAGGTGATAAAATAATCTGCAGTAACCTCAGTATCCAGCTAACAATGGCCCCCTCGCTGTAGATGATCCAAGAAGAAATGTTTCCTCTTTCCTCAATTACCACAAGATGGCGCAGTCAGACATAATGTGTGCTGAAGTTCTTGATCACCATTTCCTCTGTCCACATTTCTGTTTCCTTGTTTTTTTTTCTAAGATAACCACATTGATCATTGCATTAAATTAAAATGGATTATTAAAACATCAAAACGTGCAAAATGTCCACAAAGTACGATGTGAAGTTATTATATTTTTCAAACCAAGGACATGACATCAAGTCAATTAATTATTTGAATGTTTTTTTTTCTCGAAGTGCAACAATGAATTGCATTGTTGACAGTTATCCTTAAGCTGTAACTTCTCCTAACAGTAAATCTTTAAATGCAATACATGTTTTTGCTCAGAGACATTTGTTGGAATTTATCTCCCCTTCACCGCCGAAAACCAGGACCTCATGCTGCAGATTTACATGGCTCAGTAAAAATAATGTAAAGATTCAAAGGAAGAAAAACGCATTTATTTATTTTTTTTGTCGACATCTGTGATCCCTTGCCTTGTAATTATCACCGGCCAGCCACTCCATCCCTGATTCTTTAGTCCATGTCCCAACTGTGGAAAAAAGTTTTTAGCTACCCCCCCCCCCCACCTCGGCTCCTGTCACCTCCCGCCCTCCTTTTTTGTTAGCCCACCCCTCCCTAACACCCGTCTCTTTTTCTCTCTGACTCATCCATACAAACTCCTGCATCGTCGCTCAAACTAACTCACTCCTCTCGGCTCTGTACCTTCAGCCTCCTTCCACCGCGTCTCATTAACCCCTCAGCTGCCGCCTGACACCCAGACTGAGCGCCTCCATCACCACCACCACCACCACCATGCTCTGGAAATCCCGAACCAAGACTGACCTCCTGCAGGTAAAAGAAACACCACGGATTTTTTTTCCTTTTTTTTTTCTGTTTTCATCGGTACATTTTTTTTTCTTCCAGCAGCTACATGTAGGTCTGTTATGTTATGCCTGAATCCATAATAATAATAATAATAATAATAATTCAACCAGTGAGTGATTCAGTGTGGATTTCAGCAGGTGAAATATCTGTAGAAAATTACATTCTTTGGAGTTTAAAGCTAAGAAACTCCAAGATGTTTGACTAAAAAGGAGGTGGGTGTTCGTGCGCAAAAACGACTGTAGCATTAACTTAGACAACGTGAAAATATTCCACGTTTAAAACGTGGTTCTTCTCACGAAATTTGTAAAGCAAACGTATAAAAAACCCTTCACATTTCAGTGTCACTCTGCACATGAAACCTGGAGTATAATTCAGGGCCGGTATTTTAAAAGAATACACAAAATATGAAAGTAGAGCGAATGTGTGAATTAACAACCAGTGATTGAATGAATATATCTCTTTAAGAGAAGTGGACCCTGTCGACCCCTCCCCTCACTCTGCCGGATGCGCGCAAAACCTATAAGTAGTGCGCTCATGGAGCGGCTGGAGGAGTCCGTGTGTCTTGCGCCCGTCTGTGTATGTGTGTGTGTGTGTGTGTCTGGCAGCAGCTTTTCATCTGCGCGCACAGAGCTCCGTCGAACGGCGAGAAGGGGAAAAGTGAATAACACCTTTGAGTTTAATGGACCGTTAAAGCAGCCTGGATTACATCGCGGAGAGCATTTGGCGACATCTTTCAGCCGCTGGAAGCCTGCGCATCCTGTTGAATTTAAGATTTTTTTTGGGGGGTATCCAGAGCGGTCCAGATGTTAATCCACACCTATTCGGCTATGGTGAGTTCGACAGAGACTCGTATTTTGAGCATTTTTTCTTTTTCTTTTTTTTCTTTTGGACTGCTGATGTCTCGTTCACCACTACCGCCGCTCAATTTTCGGAAGGAGTTTGTTTTCTCGTTGCGGATCGCCGGTAAACTAAACCCGAAACAAACGTGCGAACAATTCGCTGCCGTTACTTAAAAACAGCGTGGAGCGAATAAAGGTAGAGAAAATGGACTTTATGATTTGATGAATGTGTTGCGTTTTCGGACCTGTGGCACCAACTATCAGTTTAGAAAGAATAAAAGTCCTCGGTTATTTATTTTTAATTTTTTTTTTTTAATTTTATCTCACAATTAAATACATTTCTGGCAACTTCTGGCTTGTTCTTTGATCTCCGGCGGAGCCCTAAGTGTCAGCTGTCTCCCCCCCCCCCCACACACACACACACACACACACACTCGCCAGTGAGCCTGCCTGACACTACAGTTTACTGTAGCGGCGCCGCGCATCTGTCCGCGGAGATGGTCTTTGTCTGCGCAGTGTCACACCAAGTGAGAGCGCCTGACAGTAAAGTGTTCATTCACCGCGAAAGCCGTGACACGCGAACCGAGGACGGTCGTCTTTCTGACGGAGTGTCGCCGTGCTGCACAGATTTGAATATAACTTCCAGTTTGTTTGTTTGTTTTTTTGTTTTGTTTTTGTTTTGTTTTTTTGTTTGTTTTTTTGTGGAAGAAAAAAAAAATCCAAACGCAGTCCTGCAGAGTGTGGTTGTGTGACAGATATTGTGTGCGCTTTTGAGCTGGCAGATAGCGGCCCTCTTTGGCTGGCAGATAATGGACATTGTTCCACCACAGCAGCATTGATCTGGGTGACCCAGCTTTAAAAAAAAAAAAAAAAAAAAAAAAAAATTCCAATTTTGAAAGGACGTGTGTGAGGAGAAATGTAGGCTAGTGGACTACGTGTTTTTTTTTGTTTTGTACACACAATGGGACACGCGGGCATGTCTTTTTACACGAGGGGGTCAAACTTGCGGAGTCGAAATAAATTTCCCGTTTGCCTCCCTGCGCCCTGTCGGCCTGAATGAAAAAGGGTTTTTTTTTTCCTTTCATTTTCAGCGGTGGGGGTCAGTTTGCGTTCGTTGACACAGCAGCAGATTATTCACAGATGGACCCCCCTCCCGGAGCGACGTGTTATTGTTTTGCATTACCTGTCCTTTGTGCGGCTTCTTGGTGGCCGTGACCTTTCTAGCACTGTTGAGCAGCGATGCCAACGGCGTCCTCTGCCTGTGCGCATCACTTCAAGCGCTGCTGCTGCTATTTCCAACGATCTAGTACAAATGGAAATCCATTATTTATGGATTCGTGCTGTTTACTGTTAATATATATTAAAATATACATATACATATATATATATATATATATCTTTTAATTTTGCGCTTTTGTGGCTTCTTCTGTAGACTCGATCTTATCTTGAACAGTCCTTGCACTTTATGCTTTAGTTTTTAAAATGATGCATTTTCTGGAGCTCATTGGTTTAAATAATCCCTCCCGTTTTGCACCTTTGGGAGAACAGTGCGATAAGGACTCGCGACTCCTGATATAAAACAAACTTTCTGATTTTCTGCAGGACCGCGCAGACGGACTAAGCGGCTCTTCGCCGAGTGGGCGCCTCTCCCAGCTGTCCTCCCTGAACCAGGCCGCCTACTCCTCGGCTCCACCGCTCTGCCACACTCCGGCCTCTGACTTCCAGCCTCCTTACTTCCCTCCCCCCTATCCCCAGTCTTCCCTGCCATACTCCCAGAGCCAGGACTCAGCGTACTCCCACCTGTCAGACCCTTACCCCTCCATCAACTCTATCCATCAGCATCAGCAAGCGGCATGGCACTCGCAGAGGTCGCGATCCGAGGACGGGGGGCTCCTGTCTCAGTCTCACCGGGCTCTGAGCCTCGACCCCCGGCGGGAGTATCCAGCTGTCCCTAGGCTGCTCCACGGTCTCGGGGAAGGGGCTGCAGCACTCGGGGACGGTCCTCTCGGGATGCACCTGGGACATCATGGCCTGGAGGATCTTCAGGTAACTCTATTTTTGGTTCTTCCATCCCTTCAGTTGTTTAGATGATGTTAGATGCGCACTGGGGAGACCGTGCGTAAAAGTCACTCGGCACAGGACCAGGGCCCACAAAGTCTTTATGGGAAAAAAAAAATCTCTCTGCTGCTTCGATTCTTTTCTATTCAATTCCTTTATAATAATCTGTCACTATGGGGAAAGCCTTCAAAAAACATACATGGATGATAGCAACAACGTCTCAAGGCAATTTATCTTTCATTTCCTTCTTTCCTACAAATGACACTACAGTTCATGAAGCCATCATTAATAAAATGTGATTTGTTTCTTGTCTGTTTTATTAACACCCACTATATTTTATCTATCGTTTCCACGAATTTTCGAATTTTCCACCTGTTATTTTATTTTATTTATTTATCTTTTTTGTGCCCACCTGCAGGTATTCAGCCTATTTAATATAAATTTCCCCAAGAATTTACACGACCACTTTTGCTGTCTGACATCCAAACGAGAAGGAAAACGGCTGCGCGTCACTTGTTCCACAATGGGGGGGAAAAAAAATTTAAAAAAAATTGTTAATTGTAATGAGAAACGTGTCAGGCCTGAAATATTAGTTTCCAAATTTCTCAATGATAATAATATTAATGAATAAATAAATTAAATGAGCTGTTTTTTTTCTTATGAATCCGTTCACATTAGGAATGACAAATGTCAAGTGCCACTTTGTCAAGTGCAGATTTGAAGTGGTCTGTTGGATACGTCGGCTTCGGAGTTTCCGTCCAACAACGCGTTTTGAGTTCATCCGCAATTCTGATCTTGATGGCTTGACATGTTATCGTCGACATAAAGTGGCCTTCGCTTTATGGGTTTTATGAGTTAGAGCCTTTGGAAATAACGCCGATCTGGAATTGTATTTTTTAAAATAAATAGTAGTGGTTATTTGGTAGCGCGCCACTTTATTAATCACCCCTGCATCCATCCAGTATTACCCGACGTCTCACACGGAGACAAAGTGATTCTGCTCATTCTGCAGCCTTTTTGCCTTCTGCGGGGTTTTTTGTTTTTTTTTTTTTTGGAGGGGGGGGGGGGGGGAATAGTTTCTATGGTTTATTGAGCAGTCAGCTTCCCTGCAGCAGGTGCAGCTGCAGACGCTGTTTGTTGCCTCCTCGCAGAAAAACACACCGAGACCAATTGATCTGTATGGTCATTAATAGAAAAGAAACGTTTGAGAGGAGCGTCAGGCAAAGAGTCAACCCGGGCATGTTACTGTTAAACGCTCCCACTTGACAAGGACCTTTATTTGATTAATGGATTATATCCTCCGCGTTTGAACCCTCTTATAAATTCACCACAAAGGAGACATCCGAGAATCGCCCTGCAAGACAATCTTACTCCCAGCGAATGAAAAGATCAAATACATTTCAATGGCTGTAATTTATTCTTTGAGTCAGTAAGATACAGTGGCTGGTTTTTTTTTTTTTTTTAATTATCATTGAATATTTTATTTTTCTCACATACATTTTTCTGAATAAGGCTATAGTGAAAGAAATACTACCAGTGTTGTTTTTTATGTTCGCATTTTGGGAAGTATTAAATACATATGCTAAAATAGAATATATAAAAAGGTCTTTAGTTGTTTTAAACATTTTATATTATTACAGTATTTCTTTGATTTAATATCATTGTGGTTTGTATGTTTTTTGGGGTTTTTTTGTAATTCAGTGCTATAGGTACATTTATAGCACTAAAAGATTCAAAGAGGCAGGTTTTCTTGTCCAATAAATGATTTAAGAACAAAACAGTTTTAAAGCATGAAGCTACTAAATAACATGAAAGTATACATTCATGTGGTTCTAAGGATTTTACACATAGAGCTGGTTCACTCAACAAAACAGCTGAACTGACACTTTTGTTAACATAATTCTTTGTGTCAAGCTGTATAGAAATATGAATAAACAGCTTAAAATGTAAAATCATCTGTCATTACTTCCATCATTTACTACCTGCTTTCCATTTTGCACTACACCGAGTTTGACTTGAGTTACAGACTTTATTATTTGCTTGGATATGGATAGTGTTCATATTTGCTGTGAGGGAAAACTAAATGTAGGACCTTCCATCTTGCTTTGGCCTGAGAGAGACAAGCCGTGTGTGTGTCTGTGTGTGTGTGTGTGTGTGTCTGTGTGCATGTATGTGTGTTTTTTGGCTGTGAGGCCAGTTGATAAATGATAGTGACTGTCTGTCTATCTGACACAGGGAATGGAGGAAGGATCAGCCTTGGGCATCCTCGACCACTCTGTCATTAAAAAAGGTAAGAGGTGAGAGAGCTGTGTGTGTGTGTGTGTGTGTGTGTGTGTGTGTGTGTGTGTGTGTGTGTGTGTGTGTGTGTGTGTGTGTGTGTGTGTGTGTGTGTGAGACAGAGAGAAAGAGAGAGCGAGAGAGAGAACAGAAAGATTGAGTGTGCATCTGTGCATTTGTGTCTAAGTGTGCACCTATATAATTGTGCTATATATGCTGAAGGGGGTTTTGTGTTTAGGGGCACTCAGTCTTTCTCGCTGTTACACACACTCACGCACTCGCGCACACACACAGACACAAACAGACACACGCACACACACACACACACTATAAATAATTCTGTTTTGCTATTTCATTTGAAGTCAAGAAGTCCTCTAATACTCAGCTGCAGACTTCACCCCAAAGGCACACATTCTTAATGAACTGTTCATGGTCATATGAGAGAGAGAGAGAGAGAGAGAGCGAGTGTGTGCTTGTGTGTGTGTGTGAGAGTGAAAGAGAGAGGGATTAGAGTGGAGAGTAGAGAGAAGTGGGGCAAAGAAGAAAAGGGAGGGGAACATGATAAAAGAGGAGTTGTGGGGAAATTTGCAGAGTATGATCACTCTAATATTACTGACTCCGAGTGGCAGAAGACACAGGGGCACGATTAGAAAATTCAAGTTGGATTTGTAGCTGGTGCAAGCGTGATACTGTGAAAATCTCACTCAGCCCAACAAACTCCGATAGTCAGCCGGTTCGGGTGCGTCGTGGTGCATAAAAAAAAGTGAAGATTTGCTCCGAAACACCTACTGTGTTATAAAATAACTGAAATCATAAAATTAAACGCACTTTTGCAGATAAAATAACGCTTAAACACAATGGATGCTTTGTATTCTTTCGTTTCCCTTTAAATGAAGAACTTCTACAAATAATTATTAATACTTTTTCCTCAAAACTTTGATTGATGATTGATTAAATGTCGTGATTTAAACCCCACACGAACAACATCCATTCACGTTTTTAATACACTTTGGCCTAGGAATTCAAAATAATTCAGTCATCCAAACACTTCACTGGCCTAAACCCCTCCATGCCGTGAAGTTTTCACAAAAACAGGGATGTAATTCTCCAAATTAAGTCCCCGGGGAGGAACTTCATGCATTTCTAGCTTGATTCAAACTGCTTGAATCTTGCTGCTGCAAACCAGCAGTCATTTGATGAAGTGACAGGGATTCCACTTGTTTGCCAAACGCTTAGAATTGATCAGTTAACCACAGCGAGACTCTCCCCGGCAAACACTTACAGCAAGATAGCCGAGCAAACCTAAGGCCCTTGTGAATAGAAAATCCAATAGGGAGAGGAGAAGGAGACAGAATATAGAGAAGGAAAAGGGGGAAGATGAAGAGTGGGAGGCAGAATAAAGAGTGAGAGACGATAAGAGAGAAAGAGAGGGAGGGGCGGACGGCTGACAAAGGAGAGAGAGAGAGCCTTAGAAGAAACTCTTCTGCTCTGTGGCCTGGCCGGCTGCGTGATCGGCTAGCTGTGAATGAGGGCATTTTAAGGGATTTTTTTTTTTTTCAGTTTGGGGAATCTGTGCTGCACAGCAGGGTGAGGACACTCGCTGCCCACAGAGTGTGAGGGGAGAGCTGGCATCTGAGCGTAGAGTTGTACGGATAATAGATCATTATTTTTTTTTTTAAGAGAAAGGAGAGTGAAAATCACAGAGCCATCGGGATTTGGAAATACCAGAAAAAGAGAGAGGAAAAAGGAGAAAGGTGGCTTTATTTGTATTTCTCATCAAAATACTACACAAAATAATGGATTGCTAGAATTACAAGCACAGTTGCTGGCTCAATGAATTCCCTAACCCTATGGTTTTGCACTTCGCCTTAAAGGGTTGGTTCTCCCAAATTACAAAAAACACATTTTATGTTAAGACACTGACCATGAACCACAACGTCCCCAGTTTGAGTCCAGCCAGGGAGCTTTTTCTGCATGTGGTTCCCCGTCTCTGTCTTCTATATATCATTTATTGTCATCGTTCTAATGTTGCCTTTGTAATTAAGGCCAAAAAAAAAAAAGTGCAAAATGTACTATACAAAAATGTCTTTCTCCTACATATTTTCTCTTTCTTACCTCTGGTGGTATCCAGTCACACTGAAAGGTTTGCTGTGTAATTTGTCCAGGTTTTGAGATTTCTTCCTCCACCCCAAGACAGTGGAGGTGAATGGAATTTCATTTTGTTGTGTTCACACCATTGAAAAATCTACTTGAAAATACGCAACATTACTCTGGACTATCCAGCTGTCAACTGTTTTTATCAGTGCTATTTCTTCAGCCAGTGAAAACTGGTCACAGAGAAGTTTCTAGATTGTTTGTAGAAAGATATTTTGTGGAAATGTTGTGAGCACTACATAAAAAAATTCCAATTACCTCTATTCAGGTAAAGGCAGAAAGGGATATTTCAAAAACATGAAAACAAAAAAAAATATGCGCATGACTAGATATTACACGGGATAAATAACAAAATATTTTTTTTGTAACTGGGATGAACTGACCCTTTAACCATAAACCCAAAATGAAGTCCAAAAAAGAACCTGAAACAAACAAAAGGTGCAAATCTACTTCATCTTTGTATCCTTGAAGAAATATGGTCCCCATAAGTGTAGAAATAAACAAAGCAGTTGATTCCTTTCAATCCTCTCGTTTCAGAGGATTTCTGCCCGTACAAATGTAGATTTAGTGGATTTATGGCATTACATTAAGACTCCAAAGCTAATTTCATTTACACAAATTAGCACTTTAAAAGATGATACAACAGAGAGCGAAAAGGGAGAGACAAACAGACACTGGTCTTTGTGCCAGTTAAATCAATACTAGGATTTGATTGGCAGTTTAAAATCCTCATCTGTTTTTAAAATGGGAAAACCTTGCTGCAAGTGGTATTCAACTAACGAATCGCAGGGATGCTTCGGTAGGAGACTGAGTTACTCCTAAATTTAAACACCTGAAGTGGTTGAAACGGGTTTCAGATGATTCCCCCCCCCACTCCACTCCAACCCAAGACCGGCAGAAAAACTCAAAAGTCTTAAAGGTTCACCACAGTGCAGAAAAGTGAGTGTGAACTGAGCTCCTCAAGGTGTAAAATAAAGCTATTTGAGAATGCGCAGTTGCAACCTAACCACCTGCAGTCTAGGCCACAGAATCAACAAGGAGCACTCCAGAATTAGAGCTGTTGACACAGGGGAGAGCATTGCACTGAATAGATTAATCAGGACTGTCACGCAGTCAATTCACACAACACTATTGTCATTGCACAAGACATATGTTAAGGATTGAGGATCTTTATTCAGTGTGTTATGTATGTATGTAAATAAGCTAAAGCTTTCTTTTTCTCTTTTCTGCCTCCTTCCTCCCGCCTCTCCTCTCCACCCCCCCTTTTTAAATCATCTTTCCACAGTTCCTATCCCGTCCAAGCTGAACGGCTCGTCCCTGTCATCCTTGTCCATCGGTAAGGAGGGTCTGGGTATGGGAGCCGTGTCCAACCCGGCCGAGGTTTTCTGTTCGGTCCCGGGTCGCCTCTCGCTGCTCAGCTCCACCTCCAAATACAAGGTGACAGTCGGGGAGGTGCAGCGGCGCCTCTCCCCACCTGAGTGCCTCAACGCTTCCCTGCTGGGTGGAGTCCTCCGCAGGTGAGAGGAAGACGGGGAATGAGAGGGCGGGATGTAGTTATAGAGATGCTTTTGGGGAGTCAAATTAAGAATCTAAGGCCTGCACTCAAAGACAAAAGTACACCCCAAATGAATGATCCCTAGCCTTGTCTGACTTTTCTGACATCTCTGTGTTTTTTCTTATGAAATACTAGAGACTCACTCATCGAGGTCTCTGAAAGCTAGTGGAATGAAACAGTCTGAGACGGGAACATCTGACATTGGTTGAACTGTCACAGCAACCTGTGACAAGGAGTCTTGAGTAGACATTGTTTGGCCATAGGCGATTACAAGCCCGAAAGTTTGGGATGCGGTGCCTTAAATAACTTGAATTTTCAGCTTGACAGGAACTCATTTTGTCATTTAGCAGTGTACAGTACCTCTCTTTTATTCCTATGGTTAACTGGCCGAACATACACGTTGGAAATTCAAGCTAATATAGCTCCAATTTAACATTTAACCAGGTAATACACCGATAGTAAATAACAAGACTCGATGCTGGGACATCAGAGTTAGAAATGGAGTAACCATATGGCATTGTTCAACAAAAATAAATGAAGACGTCCATCACAGGAGAGGACAAAATAACTAAATAACAATATTTTTTTCATCAGCAGACACCCGAATAATTGATAATGCTGTGACACCTAAAAACATATTGCAGTTTGAGAAAGAAGCTCAGCTTAGATCATTGACATTCTCCAATGTCACCAAACTGCCAGGCTGGCTCATCTACAGTACAAACTCTCCTCAGGTTTCAAGCAATAGCTTTATGGTCCTGTTCTGGACCTGTTCTGGGAAATGTAGGAAATCAGGAACGGTTGTGAGACAGTAGAATAAAAGGAATTTACAACACTTCATCACAAATGATCTGTTGGAATCCACTGAGAATCATACGTTAATATTTAATACTATAGAGGTATATGATGGTGAATTAACTAGACTCGCAAGACAGTAGAATAGCTAAATGTGCGAGTAAGTATAGTGGGGTCCACGGCCATTAAAGAGGATCCTGGAAGCCTCCATCAGCCTTTACATAGCATTGTTAATTGTTTTCTACCAAGCCCAGTTTTATATTAAATCTGCACATCGTTACCGCTTAATGGCACAAAACAGTAACGCTGTATAGTTCTTTCATTACAAAAGAAGCAAAAACTTTTCACGAGTTTTTTTTTTTTTCCTTGATATCCAACATGCTTATCTTCCTCCAGAAAAGTGAAAATTGATGGACAAGAACCAGGGCTTATGGGAATTCTAGTCTTAATTCCGAGTGACAGAATAACACTGCAGGGGAGAGCAGTGCTACCAAGCTACCGAAACATCTTGAGTGTAAATTTTTTTGTAACGGTAGTAATATGACAATGATAAACTGATGTCTAAAAATACTACACATTGCACGTTTAAGCGTGGGTTTCGGATTGAGTACAGTTCGTATGTAGTTAGTTTATGCAAAATGCTTGAAACCAAACGACGGGGGTGTAAATGTACTTTGCTATCAACCATGTGCTCCAAACACCCAGGACCTTTTTGCCTTTTTGTTCCATGAAGCTTTCTCAGAATGGGGGCGCTTTAACGTAACTATAGGGCCAGGGCTGAGGACCAAACATGTGTCATGGGACTAAATCACAAGAGAAGCAATGCGGTTTAATGAACCACAGCCTCGGGGCAAGAGAACAACTTTATGATTTGGGTTTCAGGCTGAAGTACTATAAAAGGACATAATTAAAGATCAAAAGGGTAATAAATGTTATCAACAAAGTCTCTCCTCGATTACATCACTGCCTATCACTTTGAGGTGCTTGTACTTATCTTGATCATTTCTATTTTAATGCCACTTTATGCCTCTACGTCACTGCATTTCAGAGGGGAAATTGCGCTTTTTACTCTACTACAGTTATTTGACAGCTATAGTTAGTTACTGGTTACTTTTAAAATTAAGATTTTACATGTAAAATATATGATCAGTTTGTAAATATGATACATTGTTGTAGATAAACCACCCAACTGTATATTAGAATTGTTAAAATTAGCTCCACCTCAACCAGCTACAAAAGTGAAATGCTGCTTTCACAATAATACAACAACTCTAATAATCCATTCATATAAAATATACTTGGAAGACATACTGTAGTATTTCCACACAATTTCCCTTAAGTAAAGAGTCTAAGTATTTCTTCTAACCCTTCTGCCTGTCATATAAATGTCAAGAAATGTTTCCGTCTAAATAAATATTGAATTTTTCTTAAATTTAAAATGTATAAGAATAAAGAAAGGGATGAGACCAGGCACAGGAAATGAAAGCAAAAACTCAAAAGGCAAAAAACACAGAAGAATACAAGACACTATCAGTTCTGACAGGGAACATAGGGAGATTTCAGCTTCACATTCACTCACACACACAAACACACACACACACAAATTCATGCACACACTCCCCACCATAGCCATAATAAAGAGATACACGCACACACAAACACACCACAACAAAACTCATAAGAGACAAACAGACACAGGGTACGACACACACACACACACACACACACACACACAGACACACACAGACACACAGACACACACACACACACACACAGACACACACACAAGAACCATCTCCTAAAAACTGCTCTCTCTGTCTCCCTGTCCCCCCCCCAGGGCGAAGTCAAAGAATGGTGGCCGCTGTCTGAGAGAGCGTCTGGAGAAGATTGGCCTCAACCTGCCCGCCGGGCGACGCAAGGCAGCCAACGTCACTCTCCTAACATCTCTAGTGGAGGGTGGGTAAACACACACACAGACACACACACACACACACACACACACACACACACATACTGTGACCTGTATATATCCTGACAGATAGAGACACATATTCACATAGAAATAGCCTCGCATGAGCAGACATGAATAAACAGTCATAGCATGGATGGCTGCATGCATGCGTGTGCACACACAAATGGAGGGCGTCATTTGAAAAGCTGAAGCCGTGGCTGCCTCACAAAGCCAAAAAGCAGTGAACTGTTTGAGTAGTGAAAGTGAGAACAATGGCTGCAGAGTTTGTCTCTTGACCTGACCTGACCCCAGTAGCTACACCACTCGATTGTGTATCATTTAAAAACATTTATATGGATAATTATTTGATTCGAAAGCTAAACTGAAGCCCTGAACTTGGACTCTTTAAAACACACAGTAAGTAGTGGCTGCATTTTTGCCTAACTAATGCAGGAGAGTGCTCCTTTTTGTACAGTGCTAGTTTGACTCAGTTTTTCTGCTCGAGACACACCTTGACTCTCTCCCTCCTCCTCCTCCAGGTGAGGCCGTCCATCTGGCGCGGGACTTCGGTTATGTGTGTGAGACCGAGTTCCCAGCCAGAGCCACGGCTGAGTATCTGTGCAGGCAGAGCGAGCCCGAGCAGCTCCCAACACGGCGCAGCATGCTACTCGCCACCAAGTGAGTGTTTCATCTCTACCTCTGCGCATCTCTCTGCTGATTCATCTGCAGATTATTTTCTCAAATAATCGATTAATGGTTTGGTCCACACATCATTAGAGAATCGTGCAAAATTCCAGCCCTACAGCCTAATGTCACATCTTCAAATTGGATTGTTTTTGTTCGACCAACAGCCCAAAACCCAAAACCCAAATATATTCCATTTACTAGAAAGTAAGATATGGGAATGCAGCATTGCTCACATTTGAGAAGTTGGATGCATTAAATCTTTGGCATTCGTCCTGGAAAAATGACTTAAACTGATTTTTTCAGCTTAGTTTTATTTATTTTCAGGAGCTTTTCGTTTCCATGCCAATTAGTGCTGGATACCAGGGTGTACCAGCTCAGTGCTTGATACAGGGTCAAATTAGAAATCCTTAACGATCACCTGCCATGCCGCCTGGTAAAAACCACTTGAGGAGAAATACGTTTGAATGATTCAGCTCTTTGGTAAATAACACAAAGTTCTTGATTCTCGTGAAAAAGCAGAGAAAAGGTGCCAATTTTGGCCACTTATTAAAGTACCAATCCCACACAGAAGTTACGAATTTCATAATGTACACATCTCTTTCCGTTTCTCTTTTTCGTAGTCGCACTTTCTGTATAAATTGTTAGATTTCCAAAATTGCTGAATCGAAATATTAGACGTGAGTATACTCTATACACCTTGTTTGCTAGTTTGGCAGTTTAAGTGGCTTTTTCTACGCCCCTCCTCAAAACCCTCAAGACCCTTCTGTTGAGTGCCGACTTTGCTGAGGTACATATATTCAGTTTCAGTGAGGAGTAGGACCCATTTTTTTTTTTTTTCAAGATCAGGGTGTATTGTGGGCTAGTTTTGGCGTAGGGTGATCTGTAAAGGGTGCAACCAGATATTGTGCAAATGCACCAAATTCACCCGTGTTTGATTGATGTCTGTGCTTAAAGGATTTCCTTGTCTGTCCTCGCGAGATTGTTGGACCCTAAGAAAGATGTTTTTAATATTTTCAATAGTGTAGGCATTGATTTCTTCTGTATTTTAACAGCAGTGCGCCTTACACTGTTTGTGAATTTATTCCAATAGTAACTACAACAGTCGATTTTTCAAGAGCTACTTTTTCTGAAGTCTAACTTAAATCGTTTTAGACAACAGTGAACCTAGCTTGTCACTGTTACCAAAATGATAACAAACTAATGCCTCGTCTCGTTTCTTCCCAGGGAGATCTGCAAGGAGTTTGTGGACCTGATGTCCCAGGACCGCTCTCCACTGGGCGGCAGTCGACCCACCCCTTGCCTGGAGCCCGGCGTCCAGGGAAGCCTCACCCACTTCAGCCTGCTCACCCACGGCTTCGGAGCCCCCGCCATCTGCGCCGCGCTCTCCGCCTTCCAGAGCTACCTGATGGAGGCGATCAAAATGCTGGACAAAGGAGAGGGTGGAGGGAAGAGCCACCACGACAAGGAGATGAAGCACCGCAAATAGATGGAAAACAGACAGACGCGTGGTTAAATGGATTGGATGGATGAGCGGCAGAAAGGAAGAGAAAGGAGGGGAGAATACTGACTTGCGCCCCCTCTGCGTCTTTACCTTTGCCCTCAGGATAAGAACTGAGACTTTTACCTCCCAGAAACCCCTGCGGTCCCTCTCGTCGAAGAGGCGGGGTTTATGATGATATCTGTACTGTAATATGTGTCCACAACCACCTCACTCAAAATGACGCATGGACCTCTCTTCTCAGTAGCTGGTTTGTGTCATGATGGCGTCTACGAAACATCTCTTCAAGATGAGTTCCTACATACGGCAGTATGGTTTTAATTATTTCAACCCCTTTTTATTTACTTATGTCACCTTAAATGCGTCACCTTTATCTGTGTTTTAGGAGCCCCTGCCTTCATCAGTCTCACATCTTACACACACACACACACACAAGCAAACACACTTTTTCTGGACTGGACTCATCTGGGAAGCATTGTAAGCCATATCCGAGACAACAACCTGCTCTTTGCTCCTCTGGAACTTTGGGGGACTTTTAACTCCACCTGATGGACAAGCACAGCTTCCATATGTAGTTCTTCTTAGTGGGTGGTCATGGGAAAATTGAACTCTCTGGGTTCTCTAGCAGCGGGGTAAGGAGGAGTCAAAGGCAGCTAAAGGAGATTTGTTTTCTTTTATTTATGTGTTGGTAACTTAAAAAAATAACACAAATCATTTTGTACTTTCTGTGTCTGTTTATTATTAATGTTATTACTGTTGTTATTATTATTATTGTATTACGGCATAAATGTAATATATTATTAAAGAATTAAGAAGTGATCAGTTGAGTTTCACGAGTGTGTTTTTATGTTTTCACCTGAAATATCAGAACAATAAAAAGTAATGGCAACTTCAGGCGCCTCCAACTGCACCTCCCCCCTCTAACTTACTTTTAAATTTAAAGGTGATAATGGACATTTATTTTCTTTTATGGTGCTTTTATTGTAATGCCTCCGCTCCTCTGTCTCTCTGTCACAATAATGATATTTTTTATTGATTCCTGCTGGCAAAGTCTATTCTCACTTCAACAGGAAGGTCATGACCAGGGCTGCATCTAACACTTAATTTCATTATTGATTCATCCGTCAATTGTTTTTTTTTCTTTTTTTTTTTTTTTTTTTTTCTTTTCGGTCGAACGAGTTATTGCTTAGTCCATAAAATGTCAGAAAACGGTGAAAAATGTCCTGGAACCCAAAGTGACATCTTCAGATCATTTGTTTTGTGTGTCCTATCAGGCATAAACGAAAAGATATTCCGTTTCCAATGATATTAAACAGGAAAAAAAAAGGAAAAAAACCAGATAAAAACCAGTAAACGTTGGGTATTTTCAGCCACGCTTGCAGCATGGCTCCAGGGATGCCAGCGACGTCAGTTCAGACGGAAATATCTCAACACCTACTGGGTTGACTTGTCATGAAATTTTGTGTGGACATTCATGGATCCCCAGAGGATGGAAACCGACGGACTTTTCTTCCTGCTTTATCGGCAGGTCAAAGTTTGTACATATCCCGTGAAACTTGAAATTAAATCTCGTATCCTAATAGCTTTTCCTCCGAAACCCCCACGAGACTGACTGATTTGTGGTTTTGAGACAAATGTCCCCATAACCACTGGATTGATTGCCATGAAATTTGGTACCAAAATTCATTCATTCCCATTTACCAGACAGGGAAGTACTGAATAACAGGTCTAACAAAAGAATAGATGGGAAGTGTAGGATCCAGGGTTTTTGGAGCTTGACCCATGCTAGGGACTAAAAGTCAATGTTGACCATTCTTTGTTTAATATGTGTCTTTGTGTTACACTAATTGTTTGTGACAAAAGTCCATCACAGTTTCCAAGAGCCCAAGGTGACATCTTCAAAATGCCTGTTTTGTCCAAACAATCATCCAGAGTCGAGATATGAATTTGACTTTCAATGCAATTCATCTGAGGATGGCAGCGAATCTGCAAAAAAACCTGCAAACGTTTGGTATTTTTGCTCGACAAATGACTTAATTAAGTGATTATTACTAAAACTGCCGTTGATTAATTTTCTGCCAACTGACTAATCAATTAATCAACTTCTGGTTTAAACACTTACAAGCAAAGGTTCGGCTCTGGAGCTTGAAGGGATCCAGCGCCTCACTCAAGGACCCTTACCAACACGAGAGCCTGAATGCCGGCTTCTCCTTTCACACGCACACGAGCAGATAGTGTGCTTAGGACGAATCTGCTCTGTGCACCCCAGGGGGCTCTTTTAAAAAAATAAAAAAATAAATAAATAAAAAAAAATATCAGGGCTCCAGCAGGGGCCCCAGGAGGACGACGGCGTCACAGCTGCAGCCCTGAACGCTGTACCTGGGAGAACGGTGCCACACACACACACACACACACCTCGGTTCCCCGTCAACCCATCTGCTCCGCATTTCTCCCACCGACCACCTCTCACCTCTCCCGCGCAGTCCCTCACTTTATTTAACCGGGATGAGATAGTCAGCGCAATTACGGATTTCCAGGGACTACACACACACACACACACACACACACACGTCGCCTGCTCATACACTCTCAAACATCACTCATTTCTACCTGCCGTATCTCCCTTTCACTCCTCCCATCTCATTACCCTCCTGTGTCAACCCCCCCCCCTCCCTTCTCTTCATCTCCCTCTCTGTAACCTAAACCTCCCCCACCCCCCACCTCCTTCCTCCTCCTCCTCCTCCTCCTCACCCCCCCACCCTCTCCCCCCTATTCTCTCCCTCTATCTGACACTCAGCGGGGCTGCTCTCCATCTCTCCCTGTGCCTCCAGGCAAACATATGCTGCTCTTCCCGTCAGATTCCGGTGTGTTTGAGAGAGGAGGGATTGTTTAATGTTTATTAATCACCTGTCTGTGGTGGAGAGAAGAGACGATGATAGAGCCACACACACACACACACATCGTCTGTCTTGTACACATACACATGAGCTGTATCTCTCACACACACCTATTCAGCTGTGATTTTACCAACTTGGCCTGGTTTTCCCATTTACAGCTGTATATAAGTGAGCTCATTTACTGTAACACTCCTTGTGTACAGACACGAAGAAAAACTCAAGGCCTCCTAGTTATTACAGGAGCTACTTGTTAGTATATCAGTAAGGTTCATTTTTTTCTGTCACGTGAAAGCTGGTTATTGAACTTACAAAACAAATGTCAGAATTAAAAGGTATTTAAAACTGATTTTGATCCTAATGCAGTTACATCTTGAGGGAGCCCATAGTATAGTATATATCAAAAACTATCCTATTCTCTTAATGTCTGGCTCTAGACTTAGATGGGACTCATTACCCCGTAAATTATTACACAAACTAGTGAGGTTTACAGCAGTATAGGATCCAATAATTTATCTTTATAGTAAGTTTTTCTCGGTAGTTACCATATTTACTGCAGGTTAGCAGTGATTCAATTGCCAAACCCTGTTTTGGCAACTGCTTTTAGCCCAAGAACAAAATGCTATTCCTTTTTTTCTCATCTTCTGTACAAATCGTGACATTTCCCCAATCAGTATTTTAGCATGAACGTTTTTTTCTTGACCTTGGAAATTGTTTTAAAAACACACAATCTTAATTCAAGGTGCTCACAAGCTTTTTTTCCCAAGCCCGCCACTGCACCTCACGGTCCTCGTGATATCTGAATTTGCTCAGATATCACGGAGATGGCTCAGTTATTACTACATGACCTACGTTTGGAACCTGGGTTATGTAATAAAAGTGGTCACGTACATTAAATTTACCATATTTAGGTCACATAATGACAAATGAGCAACTCCGTCCACCGCAAAGCTCGTGATATGCAGTTGAAATCTCCACAGAAGCTGGTAAGTAGACTTTGAGTTAAAGGAAAACCTTAACATTTTTAGCAGTAACGCTTCATTCACAATGATCTTTTTTGTTTGTTTTTTAATGAAAACCCTGTTTGTTTGTTTGTTTTTTAAACTTTTCAAACTTGTAGTCTTCAGACCTAACAGACACTGACTCAAGTGACATCACTCGAGGTAATTTATAAGATTTGACGCAGCTCCCTATGAAGACACAAAAGGTTTATACAACTTCTTCACTTACTGTATGTTGTCGTACTCCCTGAAATCATTTTATAAAACAATTAGTTAAGAGCTGTAAATTATCTGTGTCTGGCGCTCTCAAAATTCACTGGACTTTCGGTGATCATCTGCTGACACACTAAACCACAAAATAGCTCAACTTTGGTAGATTTCAACTTTCCAAGCTTTGCGTTATGCTGAATAAGGGCTGCATCTCAAATTATTCAAATTCAGGGGGTGGACGAAAAAATTACAAGTATACTGTTAATGTATATACACACACACACACACACACACACACACATACATACATATATATATTTCCTGAAGCAAACCTAGATTTGTTTTTCAAAACCCTGCTTATGTACAGAGTTTGAGTCACAGTCGATGCCAGTTCTGCAGGTTTTGATTATTCGTTTACTGACACTGTGTTAGAAAGGTGTCGATACAACTCCGTGGTAATTTTTGACACCGTATTTCGTGATGTTGTTTTAATTGGATGCACGGCTACTTTGCCATTAATAACTTCTAGCTCAGTGCCAAATGATTTTAGCTTGTTTAAAAGTGAGAATTACCCTGTTTTGAACATACAGTAGCTACCGCATACTCACCAGCACACTGAATCAAATTTTGAACTGCGAAAACACCGTTTGTGAGTTGCAGTTGCTTGAAAACTCCTGCGATGCACAATGATATAAACAATAATTATACTAACCACGATTATTTGACTGAACTTGGTTTTGTCACTCGAGGACGGGGAGCAACATTCTTTTGCAAGTAAACTCATATGTGCATGCATGTTTTAGTCCACGTGTACAAGCATGAGCAAGTGTACATTACCCGCACGCACACTCGCTGAGAACAAGTGCAAAAGTACACAGCCAGGAGGCTGTTCTCTTTCTATGTGCAGATGAGCAGACTAGAGAGTAATGAGAAAACACCACAGGGACAAAGAGCTTGTATCTCAACTGTGTGTCACTTTTTATTGGAACAGAGCGAGCAAGGAGGTCAACATTACAAAGAGAAAAAAAAGAGAAGAAGCAGAAATGTGCGAGTCGGGCTTGGTAGTTAAGCAGTGAGCGGTCACTTGGTGCCGAGGGTGAGCTTCTCCAGGTCATGGATGCCCTCCTTGTCAATCAAACGGACGGTGAAGGAGGGGAGGTTCAGGATGAAGCGCTTGTTCAGCTGGAGTAGGGAGAGGAAATATTAAGATATGAGACAGAAATGATTAGATAAGAAATATTAAGATAAATAATATCTTAATAATAAATAAGCAGAACGGGAACAGAGTCAAGTAAAGCAGAAACCAAACAGTGAAGGAAAAGCTGAGAGATAAACGACTGCTCTGGGCCTGTTCTTTTTCCCCTTGCATGCTTTGTGAAGAGTAATTTCCACAGCGAGCTGTTCAAATCACACAAATCTCCTGCTGTTTATGTTGTGAACTTATTAAGGGCGTCTGCGACGGCTGATCAAGGTTCTGAGTGTGGCTATGAGGTTGCTGGCTTCACTGGAGGCAGATTCCAATAAAATAAAATAAAAATCACTGAATCAATAAATAAAATAATGATGATTTCTTCCCACGCAGCCTTCAGGAGGACCGTTTTTGTTCCATAATATTCTGCCGTCAATCCCTCCGCTGAGGGCAGTTCTGCCGGCCACTGTCGTCTCAGCTCGGACGTCCAAGTTTCGTGCGGACTGAGCGTAGTTACTACTTGAAAGGCCCAGCAACTTTATGAACGACTCAGTAAGATGCTCATTAGTCTCATTCATACAAAAAAAAGAAGAATCAAACGACTCGAGCTCACCTCTTCGACACACTTCTTCAGCAGATCCACTGCCTCATCTCGGGTCAGGTCTAAAAACAAAAAACAGAAGAGAATGAGAAAGCTAGAATGGGAATAACGGAGACATGAATTAGAGACGTCAACTAGATTAACAACTAGATAAACATCTTTCATTAACATGACGAGGGATATGGTTTGCACTACGGACCACCATGCAATTAACATAAAGATTGCTGTCTAGTTTCTGCTGTAATCGTATGCCATTAGATAACTCATTGTATTTACAACATCTCTTACAGCGCCATGAGTCTGTTAGCGTGACCTAAGTGTGATTCAACTCCGTAACCTCCGCAGGGCACGATCTACAAACTTGCTTTATGGTTTTTATTTTTCTCTTGGCTTCCCTGTCAGTCTCACAGGAACAGTAAACACGCAAAAAAACAAGCATGGGGGCATTTTTCTTACACTGACCTGGTCTGTAGTAGCGGTCAAGAATGGAAAGAGTGAGAAAGGCTCCATAGCCGTGGGCAGCGAAGGGGGCCTTGGCCTGGGAAGACAGGTAGTCCATGTAGAAGAGACCCGGGCCGTCTGTGTCATCGTAGCCCGCCAGCAACAGGTTCACATGATACGGAGTCTGGAGACAGAGGAGGGAGGGATGGAGGGGGGGGGAGTAATATTCAGATCTATTACAAGGCATCTTACAAGGCGTTAACCTGGGACGCAAACTAGTAATCGAGTTCGTTACTTCGTTTATGTGGCCGATAAAATGTTGATGAAAATGTTTTTCAGCCATCGGGAGCAGGACGACATTTGGTTCTGAGCCACTGAGCCATAGATGCTGCAGTTAAACCCAGAAAAACCACATCCCTCACCATGTGCAGACCAACACCGTCTGCACATGGTTACAGTTTTAATTTTAATGCCAATTTTGTCTGCTTTTTGACTTTTTAGGGGTTATCGACCATGGTATCAGCTAATATGGGTGTGAAAACATTGCAAGACGATGTTTTAAAAAACAACAACAAAGACACCAGTGAATCTCTTGTAGAGGATAAAAAAAAATAAAACGGAGCTTCCATAAACTGAAATGTCACATCCTTAGCTAAAAGGGGTATTCTAGCTATTTACTTTTGCACATCCATCAAGTTGGGGGACTCACGAGAGACAAAAAAATATGATTAAAAAAAATCAAAGCAGCAGAGACCAAGGATATCCCGACTTATACTAGGGACTAACGCAGACGAACGCAGGCTTGGTGATAAAAATGTTTAGTCTACGGCCGCGTTAAGACTGACTTCAGCCCTGCAGGAAAAAAACACTGCCCCTCCAGTATGAGCAGGAGTATTGTTTTAAGACAGACTTGAAAAATCAATCCTTTAATCTGTTACTCAAACCGGACTCCCTGGATTGTATTTCATTGTCTCACCGGTACCTTTTACATGCTCTCACCAACGCAGGCCACCTGCGCTCTTTTGGGTCCGAATTGCCCACTCCGGTTTTTTTTTTTCTTTTTCTCCTTCCCCAGACTTTGGAAAACTCCCTCCGGAGCCACTCAAGACATTATGCAACTGTTTTCACAGGCTGAGTGGTATAATTTGTGACAAGTAAAATGAACTAGCAGCATCACATGAAGCATGACAAACTGGCTGGATTTGTAAACATGAGGTGGCAGAACGCGGCAGAATTTCTGCATTTAGTTATTTCTTTTTTCCCCAATTAGAGGTGCTAACATTGCCATCGGCATATAGACTGCCACAATGGTGTCACTGGCTGTACCTTATCGCACACAAGTGTTACTATAAACAGTCGGTCTCATCAACCAGTGCATGAGAGCGAGACATCTCCCCACTTGAAAAGTGCAACTTCTCTTTATCAACTTCTTCCAAATAAGTTGCTCCTTATTATCAACTTTGATTTTTTCAACTTAGCAGAGACGTGGAGTAACGCACACAGCTGCAACATTAACACAGCATGCACAGGGAGAGGGGGGGGGGGGTCCGTAGACACAAGAGGCTGAAGTGATAGTGCACAGGGAAGGGAGGCTGGAGAGTGATGGGAGGGAGAGGAAAAGGTGGAAAGGGCGTCACAGGACAGAGGAGGTGTGTGTGTGTGTGTCTGTGTGTGGGGGGATCAGGGTGTCACTAACAGTGTGACATCTGCTGGGACTCAGCACCCCTGTTGCTCCCTCCATTGCGCCCTCCCTCCCTCCTCGTCCTTTCTTTCGCTACCCTCCCTCCCTCCTTCCCTCCCTCCCCTCTCCGCTGCCTTCACCCTGTGCCCTGGAGTAGCGCCAGGGCTCATTAAAAACTTCTAAAGTCGTTTCTCTTGCCCCTATCTCCCCCCTCCTCTCTTTTTAAATTACATCTTTTACGCTTCCAGCCTCTTCTCCCTTCTTTTCCTCCAAAACACTAATTTTCTCTCTTCGTTTTTGCAAGCCACTGTTCCTCATTTTAAAAAATCCCTTTAAAGCTAGACAATTTTTTGGATTTCAAAGTAACTTATGGCCCGAATTCTTTGCGGAGGTATGCAGTGTAGTGTTTTTGATTAAAATGCAACAAGAAAAATATAATATTGCGTTCTCAGTTGTGCAGACAGGCAAATATGATTCATATGACGCCAGGCCAGTTGTGATCTACACACCTGCCCTCTCATTTCAATTTATCTCGCAGCCGGCCTGCTTATTTCTGTGACTTGTGTGTTGGGGCTATGTTGCCACGAGGGCAATGATGATCGTTACGCTCCCCGTGGAGTACGCTTTAGTGTATGCGTGTGTTAACGATGGTTACGAACACGCACACACGCATCTGGGTGTGAATCTCAGGATGAAAATCTTAGCGCGTCTGTGTGTGTGTGTGTTTGTGTGTGCGTGCCCGCTGTAACTTCTCCCTGAGCCTGCGAACGCCCCAGTGGCGTCACCCCCACCCACCAGACACCTGCCTCACTGGTTACAATGTAACAATAATATGGACTTGGCATCAAAATAACCTTCCCTTCCCATGTCACCTCGGAGGGAACCAGGCACCTTGTTAACCCAGCCACCTGAACTCACACCCAGGCTCACATGCAAACAATGCACATCATATGTTTTATCCCCCTGCCGCGAGTCTCGCTCGCAGCCAAACAAGGCAACCGCTGTGGCGTCGAACAAAAGCATCACCTGTGCGTTGCCAGCGCCACCTTCGGCAGACACAAACCCCGCCCCGCCTGGTTACGAAGGAACAGTTTGGCATTTTTGGGAAATTACGCTCATTTGCATTCTTGACGAGAGGTTGGACGAGAAGACTGATACCACTCTCGTGTCTGTATGGTAAATATAAAGGAGGCGGTGGTTAGCTTAGCTTAGCGTAAAGACTGGAAACAAGGGCAAACTGCTAGCCTGGGCCTGTCCAAAGGCAAGAAATAGTAGCCAAGAAACAGTCTGGCACACCTGGTTTTTCTATGGATTAAACAAACGAGATATACCGTATTAATTAGGACTGCAACCGGTGATTTTTATTATTGATTAAGCTGCAGATCTCTTTCTCGATAAAACGTTTAAACCCTTGGTCTATAACATATCAGAAAACAGTTAAAAATGCCCATTACTCTACAGCGCAAGTCATGTCTCATTTTGTCTGACCAACGGTCCAAAACACGAAGGTATTCAATTTACGGTAATTTTAAGACAAGGAAAAACAGCAAATTCTCACACTTAAGAAGCTGGAACCCTCAAATGTTTGGTGTTTCTGTTTGAAAACTGTCTGAAAGACGATTAGTTAGAACAGGTGCCGATTAATTTTCAACTACTGGATTAATCGTTGCAGCTCTTTTGTTGATTAGCGAGCCTTAGAAGTGTTAGTATGCCGATTTTGTTACCTTAAGACAGATCCGGGCTAGCTGTTCCCACCTGTTTCCAGTCTTCATGCTAAGCTAAGCTTATCAGCTTCTTGAAGTAGCTTTACATTTACAGTACAGAAATGAGAGCGGTATCGATCTTCTCATCCAACTCTCGGCAAGAAAGTGAATAAGCCTGTTTTGCAAAATTCCTTTAAGACATTGGATTCAGCGCGAGAACAGCTTTAGCTGTGACACAAATTAAGGTCACAGCGCTAGTAAACCACCACAAACTCATCCCCAAACTCTCCTCTTCCACGTTCCAGCACTCCCTCCCTCCTTTCCTTCCTCCCCTCGCCTCCCTCCCTCCATCCCCCTATTTTTGCACCCTGCCCAGGGGCATGTTCTCTTTATTGGCATTTCTCCTCAATCTGCTGTATTAATTGTTCATCTGTGCGGGAGCAGGGGAGCTGCGTGCAATATGGCGCCAGTAATTATTTGTGCCCATTGTGTGCTAAAAAATATTTTACAAACCCATATGGGGCCAGCTGTAGATCACCACAGCACAGCGGCTAACTGTTGCTGCGGCCTTATAGGAAACTCTAAAAAGTAAACGGCTCAGACCGTACAGATTGACAAAATTTGACTTCTTCAGCTTATTGCAACAAACATCCACATACATACAAAAACTGATGACTGTAAGGCTTCGACAAACCTTTAAAAAAAAAAAAAAAAAAAAAAAAATGAAATGTGATATTTATAAAGTCTCTGCCTCCCCTGAGTTTTACAGTTTCAATATAACTCCATATCTCAGCCTCCTACACCTTCCAATCCTGCTAAACTTTTTAGACTACCTCAGGTGTGCCCGTCAATTCAATATCTATTAATTTAATCTGTAATGGTCTTCAGTACACAAATATGTTACAGTACATGAAACGGGAAAATAAAATAAACAGAAGCAGAGCAGAAGCTGAATTTCTGTGCTCCTAAAACTTGGCAGTTGTTGTTTCGGTCTGTGGCGGATTTCATGTGTATCATTACTGATATACACGCAGCAGAGTCGAGGCCTCAGGTGATTATGCTTACCGCTAGTTTTTTTTTTTTTTTTCCTCCTTTTCCCTTTTGTCTGCTCTCTAAAGCTTGAGTGAATGCAGTACTCCAGAGGTTAGTGGAGTTGTTTTTCTGGACGGCAGGCTGGTAAGTACACAGACGTATCTGAACAGGGTTTCGCTTACTCTGCACTGACATGCGCTGCCGACTCAAGCTAACTGCACCTCCCGGAGGTCCGCAGCCATTGGGGTAATTTCATCTGTAATTTATCCTGCAGAAATAAGGCCATCAGACTTAACAATATACCACTGATTAATTTATCAGTCAGTGATTTTTAACCTAGGGGTCTGGACATGCTGGCGGGATCGCGTCATGGTTTTTGGGGGGTTCAGAAGAGGATTTAAGGCTGGTAGAAAAAGAAAAAAAGATTTGATATACAAGAGCAGATCATTATCTTGCCTTTCTGTCTGGGTTAAACTTTAATCTGCAATGATTTAATCAGATTAATTAAAATAATTTCCAACATACGCAGCCAGTTCCCCAGATATGAGTTGAGCGAGGTCTTAGACTACAGGCGTTCTTTAAAAAAAAAAAAAAAAAAAAAAATCTATATAAAATTTTCTTTCAGTCAACAAATGGCCCTTATCTATGTCTGAGAAACCATCCTGTAGAGTCAAAGATGCTGCACATGTTGAACCCTGACAATATTTTGTTTTTAAAAGTTAAGATAAACCGTTTCTTTAATTATTTTCTGGAATTTTCATTTCAATTATAGTATGCTATATTACTAAAAAGAGTTAATTTTCCTTAAAACGACTGCTAGACTCTTGATAGAACAAGTAAAAGCTGCGGAAGGTTTTTAGTCATTTTTTATGACAAAATTTCAAAATTTCATTGCTTCCAGCTTTTCAAGTGTGAGGATTTGCTGATTTTCTGGATTTATTTATTTATTTATTTTTTTAAATCATTGCAAATTGACCATCTTTGTTTGTTAGACGGACAAAACGAGCAATCTGCGGATATTAGCTTGTGCTCTAGAAAAGTTCTGATAGGCATTTTTTGCTTTTTTCTGACACTTTATGGACCAAACGATTAATCGAGGATGTAGATTAATCACTGATGAAATAATCAACCATTAATTGAAACCCCAAAGTCGTGAGGAATTGTACTAAATGCTTTTAGTAACACACACACAATTCAGTCACGTTTTAAAAAAAAAGAGAGAGAATAATTATTGACCCAAATAAGACACAGTTCAAATTCAAAAAGCTTCTACCTCCTGCTTACTCTCCTGCATATTTGTTACTTATCTTAAAAAAACCAAAGAGTCTGTCGCACTTGTAGTTGTTATTAAATGGTGCAAGACTTTAGCAGATGATCTCTTTCCCTGTTTAGCATTCAAATGGACAAGATATATTACATATTCTACATACTCAAGATGTTCTGGGGGAAAAAAAACAAAAACAAAACAAAAAAAAACAAAAAAAAAACACCGTAAAAAAACCTGTTTATACAACATAATTTGCAAATGTCCATGTACTCTGGAGGTTGATGAATGTGAAAAGAGCATAGCTGGAGGAAGGTGTGGGATGCAGAGGAGAAACTGCTATTGCTTCAGTTTCTGAGCACTCCTGAGAACGCAGCATTAGTAAATCCTGCACTCATAAAACCAAATTCATAACCGTGAGGCACAAAAATAACGATACAGTTGCAACTTATGACAAGACATGAATATAAATGTTATCCTCCACAACATGAGCAACCTTGACTGAATAAAAGTCCTAATCCTATAGGTCCCTCTGTGTGCATGTATATTATATTTGTGTGTATGTTGACTCCTACTCGTTCACACTCCAGTCTGCGTGGTGTTGTCTACTGGGCCTGGTTGTTCTCCCCTGGGAGCCCCCCCCTCCCTAGCCCTATCCCCCGTTCGATGTGTCCCACATTCCCTTCTCTGCCACACTAATTGTTTTTTGTAATTATTTTCACCCTTCTGCTATTGTGACAGGCAGCGGCTGCACTACTCTTAACAAATTAGCACAAACGATACAACGCACGGATACGGGAAGCAGAGATGTCTTAGGCAGAGTGTGTTACATCTAAAAACAAACACAATTGTGCACACGAGCACTAACCAACTATGTCAGGGAGCAGAAATGATCTCATGATTTTCATGATTTCATTTAGCGATTAATCTGCAAATTCATTTCTCAATTCATCAATTAATCATTATGTGTATAACATGCCAGAAAAGATGAGCTGGAACTGTGGAATGTTTGATAAAATGATTAATCGATTAACAAAATAGTAGCTGGTTATTTTTCTGTTGATTGTTACAACTTTAAACTTTGTACTGATATTTAAAAACAAGTTCAAAATATGTAGGGAGATTAAGCGATTAATCAACAGGAAGTTAATCATCAACTATTCCGATGATGGCCTTATACTTTTTAAAGCAATTTTTCAATCTTAAGTCAGTGGGGTTCAAGCTACTCAAATGTGAAGGTTTGCTGTTTTTCCAGTTTTATCTGATATTAAATTGAATATCTTTTGACTCTGGACTGTTGGTCGGAAAAAACAAGCTATTTGAAGGCTGCAGAAAACTGACGGATATTTTTCGCCATTTTCCAAATTATTGTGGGCAGGCTGATCAGCAACGACAACAATCATTAGTTCCGGCCCTAAAAATATGTATTTGAATGTTTTTACAAAACCCATTTAGTATATGCTTTTTCTGTGGATGTTCATTTAGGGATGGAAGAGGCAGAAAGTCTGCATGATGTGCGTCACCAACATCGAGTACCAAAAAGCGTCAAGTATCAGAAGTTGGTCAGTTTCTTAGGAAGGTTTACATAATGCTTGATCAGACCTGTCCTGTTTTAAATCAGGACTCTCCTCCCTTTAAATTATATTTTAAATATGTTAAATAGGTTCTTAAACACTGACACATTGAGGAGTTTTGCATACTTTATTACTGTTTAAGGGTTTTGTGTGGGATTTTTCCTCCGAGCACATAGGGTGTATGCACTGTGCAGATTGTAAAGCCCTTTGAGGCAAATTTGTGATTTTGGGTACCGTATTTAAAGGTACTGTATCTATGCTATAATGAATGTGTTCAATACTCAGTGTTATAATCGGGGTGAAACTGATACCACACTGACTTTAAAAACTTTACCTTTTAAGATTTAAATGTAGAGTAAGTACAGTTTTCTAAGAACTAATAAATTCTATAAACAACAAATACTTAATTTAGAGAGTAAGTCTCTAAGTTTGTTTTAATATACAGCATAAATGTACCTAAATCTAGTTCTTGCTTGTGTGCCTTCCACTGTAATGCCTGGTATAAGAGTGTATTTGCCCCTTTAGGGCCTTCGGGTCTTTGCGAGGCCTTAAGGACACACGTCACAATTTCAAAAAGCAGTGCAAATTGCAAAATATGTTCAGATTTAATAAAAAAAAAAAAAAAAAAAAAACACCAATTCATAAACACGTAGACGGATAAATTAGCTGGTTAATTTGCCTGCTTGTAAATCCAAGCTTACATAAATAATAAAGAAAAAATGTGCACCTTAATGTGTTTTTTTTTTTTTTAAGGTTTTGTTTGGTAAAATTTTGGTATTGAAGTAGTGAACGTCAAATACCCCGGTATTTTGATAATATACCCAGAGGAACTGCGCAGTCAGGGTGGGGGACAGTGCTGCAGGCTCAGGTGTTGTCATGAAGTCTCAAAGGGAGAAACCGTCATCACCATTCACAACAAGCTGACAAATGTACCTGCCTCTGTCAAAATGCATCTGCTGGTTCAGCTTTGATGTCTCAAGCCGATAACAACACAGGTACAGTAGCAGGCGAGACTTGATTCTCACTTGAACTTAAGAGTGAAAACTACTCCTCTATAACTATCATGACTGTGTCACATCATCAGGCAAGGTCTCTATTGTGCTCGAGTGTTTTCATTTCCTGTTTTAGCCAAAGAAGAATTTCAAGCAGAAATGTAAACATATTGTTGATATGGATGAGTAAGCCCACTACATATGGTTACTGTGCCTGCAATCTGAATTGAGTATTACTTTAACTTATGGGAATTAGTCTGTGATTCTAACATTTGTTCCCTACAGCAAAACGGGATTGAAAATGCTAGAGGAATGTAATTAAGTAAAAAATAAATAAATAAACTGAAATATTTATAGGTATATTCACATATACAAGGGATTCATTAGCTACAGTTTTGTTGAGAAAATACACACACACACTGGTGTTGAAAGTCTTTACAGCGGGTTAGAAAAGTCTGTTTGAGCACAAAGGTACAAAAAAGGTACTTTTTAGATGCATGAAAGAGGGAGCAGGTCTGAGAATACATGGCAGCACAAACTGTAGCAGATGGTGCGCTTTTGCAAGTTGAAATTATATTTATGGAGACATCAGGGGGACTGTTAAGCTTGTTGTCTGTGTAATAATGTGTGGTCTTATTTTCAAAGACAATTTTCAATTTCACAACATCATATCTGACAGTATAGTTCAAGAAATCTTATACAATGACAGGAAAATGAAATTTTGTGTGTGACAATACTTTGCCGGTTGCCTTTATCTCATTTTGGCAATGTAGCTGTATTAAAGTTAACTTCAATTAAATTTGGCTAAGTTTACAAGTTAATTACCCCCCCCCCTCTCTACCATGCTTTGACTAGTGGAAATTCTGAGGAACCGGTTACTTTTACACTCTGTTCAAAAGTGTGCTGGTTTGCAGAGATTCTTGTTAAACAGGTATGTGCATATCATACTGACTACACACCACCACTTATTTTCTCAATCAAAAACTCACTGCTATAATTTTAATCAGATATCTGCTGTAAGGACCCAGAGTGGAGCAAATTTTATAAAGTTGGCCCACAAAAAGACATAAACTCTTTGCTATCATATGCAGCTATGAGGTTCAAACAAGAAAATTTACCCCTCAACTCAAGCAATTATTTTGGTTATGATTATACTCTCACACACAGACCCAAAAATCTTCAGATGTAAGAAAACACTTCTCTGAAATAAAAATTACTATCATTGTTGTATGGGAAGTGATGGTTCTTTTTCACAGACTGACAGAAAAAGCCAAGAGCATTAACATTAGGCCAGCGCCAACAGGAACAAAACGATGGAAAATTTCTATCACGTGTTTAAAAAAAAAAAAAAAAAAAAAAGAGAAAGGTAGAATTAATACTTAAACCAAAGCAAAACTTCCTAAACTTTGTTATGTGGACTTTTATGCTCTGACTATACAAGCTAACTATGTTTTTAAAGCAACAATCTCTTTGATACTCAAACAAACCATTTCAGCAGGATGTATTATTCTCACAAACTGAGGCAGTTTAAATTCTACAGTAATGTGTGAACATGAACAACTGAGCCCTAACTAGGTACAAAGGTCTGAAGGGTTTTTAATGTATTGTCAAAGGAAAACTATTTGCTCCCCTGAAGACGGCTAGGAACTGATTTTTTTTTTTAGCTTGTATAACATTACAAGCAAGTGTAACATGTATTACAAGCAGTTTAAATTTTTGTTTAAATGCGTTTTCGTGTCTTCAAAATCACAATGGATACTGTTCACTTTGCCCATAAAGCTGCTTTGCAACTCAGTTAAAGTTAAGATCCTTCTCTTGATGAAACAACATAGACAGCTTTATATGGTTTTAACAAATGCGTTGATTGTCATAGGAATATTTATTCAGTTTTAGGCTGTTACCCTCTTAATAAAAATTATGTTGTAAGTGGATTGTATGTGTATATATAAAAGGTAGTTACCCTGCTCCGAAGGTAGTCTGCAAGGTTCTTTCGTGTGAAGTTTGCTGCTGCTGCCGGACTGAGTTCATAACCTAAGAAATAGGATGGGGGGAAAACATGGAATCAGATGCAAAGTTTTGGGTGTGTGTTTTTTCTTCTTCAAAATATGACATTATTGTCAATGACTAGGGCAGGGCAAGTACCAACAGTTGGCAACACTGTTTTGTTTTGTTTTTTACTCCAGATAGCTCCCGATTTATTTCAAAATCTTGCTATTGTAGGCTGTATTTTATTTAGATAAAGTTCTTGCATGATTATGTGTTTTTAGACAACTTTTTAACATTGTACAAGTTTGGCACTGCCTTTTTTTTCTACTAAAAAAAGGTTTTAGTAAAAGAAGAAGCTTCTTTTGTAAAATAACAAGTGTTTTTCAATAAAACATGTTCATATTCTTCCAAGTTATATATCAAAACAAGCATAGTTTGAGAAAAGGTGCCGAAAATTGGGTAATGGATGGGAACCTGTATTGATAAAAAGACAAAATATACCCAGCGCTGTTTAAGACCAGACAGTTTCAATTGAAACGGAGATTGAGCCACACAGTCATCATCTCTGAGGTATTTACCATTTCTCATTTTATAGAGTTGAACGTTCTTCTGGATGTATTCTGCAAACTGTACTGTGTCTCCTGCTTCTCCAACACACAGCAGCAAAATCTTCTCACTGAGTTTGAACATCTTGTCATAGTCTGAAAAACACAGAGCGAGTAATAGGATTTATTTATTTGTCTTTATTAATTATTAAAACGGGCATCTGCTGACTACCAGATTGGGAAACGTTAATCCAGCAACGACTTTCACTTTCACTGTTACAAGCCTGCTTGAACAGCTTGATTTTTACAAAACACAACGACTTGCTTTATTCAAAGAAGTAGGTGTCAGTGTTTTTAAGTGTGCTGCTATAAATATAAGATGAAAAAGTGCCCGTACTTTCAAAAAAAAGGAATGATAGAGATTTATGCGCTACTTAGCTTAGCTCCAGTTAGCTTTATTAGCTCAAATCACAATCAAAATGTGGGGTTACGTTACATTGTGAGCATTCTGGTAAAGTTACACAACAGTATACTGTAAGAAGACAAAGCTCTAGGGATCATTTGCCATTAAGAAAAAAGCAGATGCAACCATAACAGAAGTTAATAAACGCAGGCATGTGTGAGCTAACTTAGCTACAGCCACCGGCGGAATGGCTAATGCTAAACTAACGCGTTGTTTTACCGTGTTTCATCTGAATGATGCTGCTGGCTGCAACATTATCGGCGGCGACGAGGACAAAATCCGGTCCCTGAATCCCGATTAAATATTCCATCCTGTAAACTAGCTGTGAGCTGAAATAATTTTAAAATACTTTGAAATAGCAGTCGTCTCGTAGCCGCGAATGTACAGATTACACAGCAAAAGTTTAAGACAGCTGGCGCAGGCTGGTAACGTCACCGGAAGAAACGCTTTCGTAATTTCTACGCGACTAGGGCGGGCGATTTGAGTGGATTCACCGAGGCTGAGATACCACCGTTTCTGTTTCAAAAATAAATACGACAAGAATCGGTTGTTTCCCCAGTTGAAGGTCAGTATGAACGAAGTGACACCTCGAAGCATAATGTCGGACTCTAATAAGCTCAACAGCACGCTGCGAAGACGGTCACCGCGATTGAGTTCTCCTCCTGAGGCTAACGTAAAAACTGACAAAAACATGGCGACGGCATCTGTCGCCGTTAAACGCTCCATAACTGTGAGGAAAATAGCTCCCAGAAAAACAGTCGCACCGTCGGAGCACAACAAGGAGAACACGCCGAGAAGGTCGGAATCGAAAGGCAACCAGCAGAAAAAGCAGAAGGTCTCCACCCCGGGTCCGGACCCGGACCGTCGCGGCTCCTCCTCGGTTGAGAAGAAGAAGAAAGAGAAGGCCGCTATGCCCTCACCGATCCTCCCCTCGCCGCCCTCTCGTCCCCAGCAGCCGGCGGTGGATCCAGAGGACGCGGTGTGGTCGCAGAAAGTGCGTCGGTCCTACAGCAGGCTCAGCGACAAGTCATTCAGCAGCCCCGACTCCCGTGAGACTTTATTCGGCTTTGAGAAGCTGCAGACCCCCGAGGTCGTCCGGAGGGTCGGACAGTCCAAGACTGGTCTGGAGGCTTCTGGGTCCTTGTCCTGTCTGAACTCATTCACGTCTTTGCTCGAGGCGGACTACTGTGGTTCAGCTCTCCCCGAGCCGGATCCAAATATCCCCGGAGTGGCTGTGGTGAAGGAGAAGAGGAGGAGGAAGAAGGTCCAGCAGATAGACACCACCGAGCTGGACGCACTGGCTGCAAAGATGAACGCAGTGTTTGAGGAGGCAGAGGAGTTTGAGCTGGTCGTGGAGTAAAATATTGCGACTAAAAGACTGGGGTAGACTGAAGGACTCTCTTATGGCATGTTGTTTTTGTCACTGACACGCTGAAAAAACACGGACTCTGGATGTGCTTCTTACTCAAAACAAAAAAGTTTTTGTATATTTCTAGTTCTTTATATTGTAAATTTTGATTCCTTGGAGGTTCCTCTTTTTGCTTATTCATTTCAATGCTCTTAATGCGGTTGTTTAGCTCTTTATTGTGCCTACCATGGTCTCACTTGAGTATTGTTTTCATTTCAAAATGACCAGTAGTTGCATGTTCTCTCTCTCTTTCCATTATAAATAAAACCTTTTTATACAGATGATCTTTTAGAGCTGAAACGATTAATCCGTTAGTTGATTACAGAAAAATAATCGTCAACTATTTTGATAATTGATTAATCGTTTCAGTTTTAGGGTGATGTTGCTTTTCCTTGTTACACATCATATCGGCCCATTGTAAACTGAATATTTTTTTGGTTTTGGACTTTTGGTCAAACAAAGCAAGACATTTAAAGACGCCGTTCTTTGGCTCTGCAAAGATATGGTCTTTTTTTTTTTTTTTTTTTTTTTTGAAAAAATAATTGGCAGTGTAATTAATAATGAAAATAATTGTTAGTTGCAGCTGTGATTACCTTTACTTCTCATGTTGACTTGGAATGATAAAACTGCAATTTGTAAGTTTGTTTTTAAAATGGGGTTTGATTATGTTTTATTGTCTTTTACTTTTTAGTCACAAACTTGTTAATTGTGCAGAAGATACATAGAGGGAAAATGTGACAGTCTAATATGGATTATGAATACAGGTGGAAGCTGTAGGTGGTTTATAAATATTAAAACATATTTGCAGGACTGGTACGATCTGAACGCTATAAATGGACAATTCTTTATCAGGAGTTTCTACCCTTATAGACTGAACTGGCATTTTGTTTCTCTTGGTCGTTTATTATATTTTAGGTGCTGCAAAACAACAGAAATGTGGGCAGCAATTCGGAGCTCTCTAACCAGATTACGTCCCTTTGATAACGTTTTTAAATCCGACTTTGATTGACTCAAAAATTCAGAATAAAACTGTAAGACAGCACCTATCAGTGTTGTTCTTGGACTGTTATCTCAGTCCCGACCAATTAAACTACCAACATTGCCAACAGTCTTAGAGGTTCTTAGAGGTTCTCATTACTGGCCATGTTAACTAGAATGGGGTCTAATAAGGGACTATCCAAGTGTATTGACTAACAACACTTTCCTATACAGAGCAGTGGTTTCCAGTGACTGATGAGTCACACTGAATGAATGAGTGGGTGGGTGATCCGTCTGGATTTAACGAGACTGGCGGACAGGTAAAACATTTTCCTCCAGAGCCTCTTAAAGGTCTAAGTGGATGTGTTGCATAATTCACACTAACAAGGCGGGATGCTATCAACCGTCACGCCTGCTTCCGACTGCTGCTTCTCTTTTAGATAAAGACTGCGTCCGTACGGGTTCTTGACGTGTCTGGCTTTAGATAATGAAGAATTTAAATACATTTGCAGCTGATTAAAAACTTGAATAACTGATTGGAAAAAAAACATCAAATATAGATGCTTCTATACAGGCCACAGAGAGTCCATGAATGGTTCAGCGAGTATGAAAATGCTCCCCGCCACCATCATCAAAACATATGAGGCAATATCTTTTAGAGGAATGGCGTTCATGCCTCCTGTAGGGTCCACAGCTTAGAGAGTCTACGATAAGGAGCGTTGAGGCTGTTCTCGGATGCTGGTTTCGCCATTGATTTATGTCCCATGTCTGTGTGTAGAACTTTTTGGAAAAGTTGAGAACGAGCAGTGCAGTCGTAGTCGTAGTAACTAAGGCTTGGTAGTGAATCTCAATATTTGCTTGGGGTTCTGACCAAAGTGTGTCTGTAGTACAATGTTTGGTTGTAACGAAACTTTCCACAAGTACCACATGCTCAGATTTCTTCTTCACTTTAATTGGATCATAACTGAGTTAAGTTATAATTTTGCTGCTATTTAGACTTCATTTATTTAAGTGAGGCTCTTTTAAGGCTAGTTTGGTTTAGACAACATTCAACATTTTGGCTTTTGTCAAGTTAAAAAGGGGTTTTGTTGAAAATATTCCACAAAGTAAGGTATCAAAAAAAACAAAAAACAACTTGATTTACAAGTACAACTATGGCCAGATTCACCTCCTGTGGGGCCCTAGGGCAAGAATTTGTTTTCGGGCCCTTAGTGACCTCCACTGTACATGTCAGTTTCATTATTTCCCCTGGCACCCAAAGACCAACCAGCAGATTAAATAGTTGATTAGATGATTGACAGAAGGTTAACTAGCAACAATTTTGATAACTGATTAATCCCTCAGGTCCATTTTATTAAAGCAAAAATGCCAAAATTTCCCTGGTGCAAACTTCTCAAATGGGAATATTTGCTATGAAAGATGATGGGCATTTTTCACTATTTTCTGAAGTTGTATACACTGAACAATCAATCAGTCATTAAATAAAATAATTGTCAGACCTGGTGATAATGGCCCTAATTGTCAGTTGCAGCCTTACGTGAAATAATGATACCTGGCTCAAGGGTTTCTTTGTCTTAATTACTTGCCAGACAGAAAAAAATTAAACAATTGGGTAAAACACACCTTTACAACAAATTAGCACAACATGTAATAAACAACATAAACCAAAACAATGGAGGATCTTTAAGATAGAGTTTGACACAAGAGGGTCACAAAATGGAGGATGCCATACTGTACCTTAGTGGTGCAAATGTGTTACACCTTTTTTGATTAATCAGATCATGTAGGCCCAGTTGATATGGAGTAAACCTGGGACTTTCTGGACCCCTGGGTGTCTGGGGCCCCTGGGCGGTTGCCCGTTCAATCCAGTTGGTAATCCAGCCCATTGCCGTTACTAAACACAGGACTGGCACAGCTTTCGCTGCAATGTACTTATAGGTGGAGTCGCGATAGATAAACCCCGAAGATCTCTATTTAAATATAAAGAAGTGATCAACACTGGTGCAGAGCATGCTGACAGGTATATCTTCAACTGTTATACCAACCTTGAAAAAAAAAAAGCATCCATGAATAAACTATGAAGTTAGATGTTTACCTCTGCTTAGAGCACGAAGGCATGCTGATAGTATTTGTGAGTGTGCATGAGAGGGAGGCAGATTGAGAAATAATGAGTGTGTGTTCGAGTGCGTTGTAGTGAGCGAGTAAACCCACAATTTGCTCACGCATTTTAGGCTGTGCTCTGTTTTCTTCCTCAGGTGCCATTTCATGTTCGTACTCTTCATTTTACATTTCAGCTCCCTAGGAGAGGAGACATTTTTTCTTTCTTTCTTTCTTTCTTTCTTTTTCTTTTTTTTTTTTTGCAGAGCACAACACATGGTGGCTTGCCTTTTGTATATTTTTAACAAGGTATTCATGTCTGCTTTACACTTCCACTGAAAGTTACAAACAGAGTGAAGCGAGGGGGGGGGGGGGGGTTGAGCTGTCACTGCCAGAAACAGTTATTGATTTACAATGCTGCTGCTGCTGCAGCTGCTGTTGCTGCTTGCTTTAGCTTTGGAGTCTGTTCATTTTTTTTTTTTTTTTTTTTTTTTGGGAGGTTGGATATTTTACACTCATATTCATGTGTTTTTTTTTTTCACCCCCCACACCCCCAACCAAACCCCCCCATCACATTTCACTCACGGCAGTTGTCGCTGGTTCAGCTTGACTGCTTCGTTAGGGCTCATCATTTGCATTCAGATTAATTATCTAATTACCGACAAATGTCCGGCGGCCACCCCACACTCCGGCTCGTCAGCTCTCAGCCTGTAATTATTTTAATCATTTACTTTCATCTGGAGCGTTCCTGCCATACTCCTGTGTTTAGAGGCCATTCTTAATTACCCTGCCAAGACACTCTTTTCATGAGAGGGAGGGAGGAGAGGGAGGAGTGGGGTTGGTTTGAGGGAGAAGAGAGCAATTGGGTGAGGGAACGTGTGTGTGCGTGTGTGTGTGTGTGTGTGTGTGTGTGTGTGTGTGTGTGTGTGTGTGTGTGTGTGTGTGTGTGTGTGTGTGTGAAAGAGAAAGACCAATGGGGACATGATCCAGAGGCTTTGACAGCACAGAGGAAGCTCCCTGCACTGCTGGATGCTCTTTCCTCTCTCTTCTTTTTTCTCTCTCTTCCCATCCATCCCCACCCCCAACCCCGTCCCCCTCGCCCTCCCACCTCCCCCAACCAACTTCCTCATCTCTCCTCTCAACCCCCACCCCCCACCCCCTCCTGCTCCACGCCCCGCTTCCACCACCGTTATACTTCCTCCCTTTTTCCCTTTATCGCGAGCACACACAGGAATCGCCCGTGGGCTTCAGTGCTCTGACTGCTAATACACTGACACACACACACACTTACATGCACACAGCACACAAACAACACCCAGAAACAGGCAGACAAGAGAGTCATGCGCCCTGTTTGTGGCACTCATCACGATGCACACATCTTTCCACTATCTGCCTGGAAAATCTATACTCCTCTCAGCTCGTCTGTCTGTTCCTGTCTCTTCCCCTGTCTCCCACCATCCTTCCATCCATCAGACCTGCATGGCTGCACTCTGCCTGTCTATCTGCTGCCTGCCTTTCTCTTTCCATCTCGGTTTCCTTTCCCTTTTATCCCAGTATTTGGACAGCCTCGCATCAGGCCCACTGCTCCCTGTCCTCCACGGGGTCATCTCTTTCTCCCCCCTTCGTAATGATGCCTTCATTCAACCCTAAAGCCACTCACCCCTCTCTCCGACTGCTCTTGTTAAGAAAAACAAGAGTGAGGGAGAAGAAGGGAAAGAGAGAGAGATACAAGCTCTGTAATTGGGCTCTTGAATATTTAAGTCACTGGGGATGAAAGTTTAATGAAAAGATGATTATCTACCAGTTTATCACACCACTGTTTCATATTTCATTTTCATATTCTCGTTCCCAGCTTCATTGTCCGGTTTGGCAGCTGTGGATACAGAGCTTATGATCCAGTGCCTGTCGGAAAATACAGAGCAAAAAGCGGAAAAGGTGGAGGAGACACTTCAAAGAGATGCATAAGGGAAAAGTGGCAACACTTAGGACCAAGAGGGTCTTTAATGTCTCACTTTTTGTGTGGTTTAGGTTGCTTTATCACACCGATCTTCATTTACTTTGTCCATGCATTGTCCATTTTGACAGCTGCAAATACTGAGTTATAATTAAGTGCATGTTAGATTATACTGCCAAAAAAAAAAAAATAATAAATATTGTTGAATTGCTAGGGCTATGATACAAAGGAAACGCTGGAAGGAGATGCATAAGGGAAGTCATTGTCCCATGAACAGGGTCTTAGCCATGATTTTAGAAACACTGAGGTCAGGAGTACCCTCAATGCACCCTCCACAAGCATTAGAGATTTAGAGACCTTTTTTTTTTTTACCAGAAACCAAAAAGAAGATCTCAATTTTTTTAAATATTTTGAGACCCGCTGATGTGTTCACCTTTTGATATACGAGCTGAAGTGCCTTTCAACAGTGGTGGGATTGCTTAACTTAAAAAAAAAGTGAACTTACTACATAGTCGGTGACTTTGAACGGAACGAAACGATTCTAAACAGCAAAGCGATTTGTCATTTCCACCTCTGAATTACACTCTTATGGGTCTTTTTTTTTTTTTTTTTTTCCTTAATGTGACCATGAGGGTGCAGTATTGTATTTTCACATCGCCATGCTTTGTAAGTTCAGGCCTTTTAATCAAGAGCAGCTTAAATCTCGGTCTTGAATTTCGCACACTGGTGAACCTTAATCGGCCTACTATTGTGCACATATTGGGAAGCAAGTCACAGACTCTCATTGTCTTACTTCTCGTCTTTTGGAATTGCGGACACACTGTGTAATACAGGTAAAACACGGTAACACCAGTAAAAAGCAGGAACACGGATAATGACGCCTGTGTGGGGATGCTACAAAAACTCACACCAACTTCTGATTTTAGGTTGACTCCAACGAGAATTTTTAAAATTTGTCCTCCTCCGCCAGTTCAATTAAATCCAAATAAGTCAAACTCTAAAATTAAAAATCTGAGGCTACAAGAATAAACAAATCCTTTTAGACTGCTGGAATTGCTGCATGTGCATTAGGTGAACATCAGCACTGTTATACTCTCTTTGATTTAAAAATGCTTGAATCAACTTAGAAAATTCCCACCATGTCTACATTTTTGGACAGTGGAACCTAGCCACCGCTTCCCCTCAATTTGCTAAAACTCCCGAATTCACAAATAAAACAAAAATATTTAAAAAAAAATAAAATAAAATACAGAGGGTATAACCTCTGTGTCATCAGTGATAGATATAGCTCTGCCCCTTAAGTGTCGCCGTGGGCATAGATACTCCACATTGGTTAAGTTTTTCTCTCCCGTCGTAAAATAAAAATCGGATCTTTTGTTTCCCTTCGTTGCATACAAGGATTCACAAACCCAACGTGTCTATTTAGGCGTTAATGAAGAGACGAACTGACTGCCAGCTACCTTGGCTTAAAGCATCAGATGGTAACTTAACTCACTGATCTCAGCCCATTCTGTTGATTGTGTGTCACCCCTACAAGCACCCTGAAGACAGTTCAACAAAAAGCACAAGGACACTCTTTCCTTTATTTAATCGTGCCGGATAAACAGACGGCTGTTTGTTATTCATTCTCATTATTCATAATAGCGGGGACATTAATCCCTTTTTGCTGGAAGATGGTGTGAAAAAGCACTGAGCGTCGTGCCGCTCTGTCATGTAGCACTTTTGCCAAACCCCCGGTGGAATAACGGGGACCGCAGAGTTTTCGAGGGGGGATTATGTTGAGAATCCACACATAGCCTCGGGCCACAGTTTGGTAGGGGACACAGTTGGGATGGCAGAGATTAGAGACCAAGGTATGGTGCAAAGAGGCCATTTCCAGGCAGAGATACAGCATACATGGGGGACGACTATCTCCTTTAATAAATACAATCTGGTAATAAGACACGGACTTTATTGTGAATGCATGAAAATAAAGATAAGAGCTGATTCTTCCATAAAAGGCCACATGACAAGAGATTAGTCTGTGAATTTAGATGGAGTACAATTCTTTGTGCTGTTTGATTAATTTTTTTTGCAAAAGGTGCAGAGATAAATTCACGAGCTGCACTACTAAGCAGCCCCAGCTTCATCTACACACCACCATATGTTGATGTCTGCACTTCAAAAATCTGAAATCAAATAACCGGTATGAAAGAAGCCTCTGGGGACCGAGAAGAGACAGAGTTAAAGACTGTGTTAACCCTGCCTTTTGAGTTACTTGGTATTCACTTAGTCCTATGAAACTCCCTCAAAAAGTGCGGGATTCAATCATTCTTCCTGCTTATCTGTTTAATCCACGATTTCACGGTGCTGAGGCGGGGACGACCCACGCCGCTTGTCGCCTTTGTGAACAGGGTGTCACCGTTTAGCCCGATCTCTGCTGGGAGACCGGCTCCATCTCTACGTTGGGGTGGGAGGGAGAGGGGAAAAGAAAAAGAGCAAGTTAAATGGAAGTGACAATTTGCAAACATTCCTGCCGGCAGCTGCGCTGCATTCTCCACAGTTCACCCACCCTCTGCACGGTGGCCGGGCCCCCCGCGACCCCCTGTGCCTGGCACACGCACCTGCCGCTCCCCAGCCGCGCTTTCACCGACAGCCAGATAATCTATGGGCGGATCCCAGCCGGGGCTCCCCTCAATGTGCTCTTGAGAAAACCCCTTATGCGTGAAAAAGCCCCCTTTCTCCATCTATTGTCCAACACAGTTTTATGGGACACCATTGGGCATTATGAGGTTTGGGGGATTTTTCATGGGACTCTATAGAAGGGTATAATCCTTTCAGGCACGGGACGAATAAAAAAGTTTTAACCTGCTGTTTTCATATTTATTAGCTGGTTATAGCAGACGAGGCAGCTGAACCATCAACACACACGCCCTCCCTCCTCCTCCTCACACACACACACACACACACACACACACACAAGCTTCCAGTCCCCGGAATCAGAGATTGACAAGCATCTTGAGAGGGGCCCTTATCATGGACCCGATTGCTTTAACTGAATTAGTCAAGAGAGTCAAGTGGGTGAGTGACGCTCAGGTCACGGAGGCACTTTGCTGTTTCACTCAACAAGTTGTGACAACACATCATTAGACGAGTTGGTTGATAAAATGTTTAACATTTTGAAGGGCGATTTGACCTGTTTTTGTCTCCTTTGGCCATCAAAGTTCTGATAATGTTTAGTTTTTCTGTGCGGTTTTCAGTGTAGTCTATAAGTTAAGTCAAATTAAGCCGATTTTGAGCAGAATAGGTGACAAGAACAATTTGATTTTCTAAAAATGTTGTCGATGAGCCTGTAAATGAATTAAATTCAATAACTGGGCTCTGCTGGCACGAGACAAATAATGCAAAATCATCATTAACAGTTGAATATGATGAGAAATTTCATTAAAGCGGTACAATTCCCGTCAGTTTAATTCATTTGGAAACTTCCTCCTTTCTCTTTGAATGACACTCATTTCATTTTTGGTCATTTATTTGACCTTAATTTAACCAGGATGGTTTCTTGAGATAAAAAAAAACCAAAAAAAAACCAAAAATGTATTTCTATACATTAAAACAACTCCACTTGACCAATTGAGGCCTTAAAATTCCCATGACTTATTGTTTAAAATAATTTGATATAACTAGTGTCCATATGATCTATCTATCTATCTATCTATCTATCTATCTATCTATCTATCTGCTATCTATCCGTGTCTGTGTTGTGTTGTTTCTCTTCTGACGACAGGTCTTTCTATCCAGTTCATCATACACAGGCCTCAGGCCGCAGCCTCCCCTCCACCCAGCCTCACCCCTCCTCACCCCTCCCTCTCCCTTTATCCCTCCCTCCCCGGCCTCCCTGCTCCTCTGCCTCCCTCTCTCTCCCCACCACCACCACCACCACCACCACCACCACTACCACCCCCTTTCTGTCAAAGCTGATTGTTTCCACGCCAGCAGAGTGCTGCAGGCGAACACACTGTCACACTACATCAGGCAGAGGGAAGAAGGGGAGAGAGAGTGTATGATAGGGTATATATGTATTTCTCTGTTCAAAAAGCTCCACACAACAGCTAAGGCCACGACTGCAGCAGGGATTCCCAAACTTTTTCATGTCAAGGGCATCCGAATGTAAAACCACCGACCCCCAGATTTTGTCCCGAGGAATCTTAATCTAAGAGGACTTTCAGCGTTGGGGGAGATTGATATAACTGTCTGAAACTACTGTACAGAAAGGAGGTAAATCTGACAGCGGGAAGAATTAAAGCTCTACACGGCCGTGAATCTACGAAATATCAAGGCGCGTTGTCATCACAGTACAGAGACGAGGAGAATCTAGGCAGAGGACATCACCTTTTGCGTGTTCTTTCAGTCAGTGTGCACCGATAACAAAGCAGGAAACGCTAAAAATCTGACGCAGAGAAGCATTTTTGACCTTTCAGACAATTGATCATGAGGACTCTTTAGCCCCTTTACAAAGCTGCACAGTAGAATTTACTGTGTGAAAATCGACCCAGTTTGAGTCAATATAGCACAGTCGCAGCACTTTAACCAGTACAAATGGCTTGTCTTGACCCAGTGGTAGTGTTATTTTGATATTACTGCTGATTCAGTTACACAAACTGGGTCAAAATAACTGGTGATATAGATATATAGACAGGACGAATTCGGGTTTTACCTTAAAATTGTCTCAAACGTATTGTTAGTTGAGCAAAACTAACAAAGCTGCAGAGGATACACATATTGTTAACAGTAAACAACAGTAAATCATTGGCAAATAGTGACATGTAAGTTTAAAAACTGGGCCATTTATTAACCCAGGGATTTTGAGTGTGTAGTGTTATTTTTTATTTTATCGTTGGGTTATTTAATAGAAATAAAACGTTGGACACTTTCGCATTAAACTTACGGAAAGGTACTGTCAGTTAACTTTATCCAGGCCGCACTGGGATCAACCAAAACAAGGGAGTGTTTGGACCCAGTGTTAGTGTCATTTTTTTTATATTAATGGCGGCTTATTTATTCAAACTAAGACATGGTTCCTTGAACCAGTGTTTGACACAACAGCCTCAAGTTACATCTCAAAACTGCCACAAATGTACCGTCAGTTGTGCAGAACAACGTGTAATCGACATTCAAAACAGCAAAGGATCCTCATTTTATCAGCAGTAAGTAACAGATAGGGAGAAATGTAAGGTTAGAAAGAGCCGGGGTGGATTATAACTGGTCACAGCTGCACCTTTACTTTGGGTAACAGTGTAAAAAAAAAATGCTAAAAACAACCTTAACCAGCTATTGTCTTGGGTGATTTTCCAACCCATTGGTACCGGGTTAAAGGTAACTGCGGCCAGGCTACATTGACCCGCGCCGGGGTCAGTGTTTACCCTGCAGTTTTTAGTGGGTGTGCAGCCAAACACGCCTCAGACCCACAGAACTTTATTTCAAATTCTAGCTGACATCCCAAAGTTTCCAACAACGCGAGAATAATCTGGATTTTTTTTTTTTTTTTTTGGGGGGGGGGGCAGTGTGTATACATTTTTGAATGTTTCCCTTCAGGGTAACCATCGCACAGCTTCGATGAAGAGGCTGGCATTTGCTGATACAGAATACACGGCTGGTATGTGACACTGTCAGACGGCGAGGAGAGAAGATGATCTTTCCAAACCTTCCAGATACTTAGGAGGAGGAACTGGGAGATAGGCACTGCAGGCTGAGGGGGTTTTAACAGAGGGGCTGCACCGCGGTATCAGGGATAATGTCGCAGATATCTTGGGCAATTAAACGTAAGCGAACCTGTGGAGAGGATGATATGACTCAATACATGTGCATGCGATTTTCCCACCGGATGTATAAGCTGTTTAAGTGAGCAGCTGGCGGGTTATAAGTTCCGTGGGCATGAAAACGACCGAACGAAAGTTCTTCTCACCAAATTGTCGTTTTTCTTTTCTTTCTTCCTTTCTTTCTTTCATTTTCATTTTTTTTTTTTTTGGCAAGATGAGACCGAAACATCTTTATTATGCGAGGAAACGGTAAAAAAAAAAAAAAAAAAAAAGGAGGCCGCCTAACTCAATAAACTAACAACAACAACAACAAACGAACAAAAAAAAAAAAATCCAGTATTCTTTTTTTTTTCTTTCTTTCTCTCTTCTTTTTGTCTTTCTTTCTTTCATTTCTGGCCAGTCGAGACTCCAACAGTTCTGTCTGATCCCAGGAAACAGTAAAAAGCGGTGGGCCAACTAAAACCGTAAAAATGACCGACGTTACAATACTTTTAAAACAGCCACCCAGCCACATTACATCAGCCTTTCTCAACCTTTGTTTGTTTTGTTTTTTTTTTCTTTTCTGTCCGGTGGGGACCCTTGCGTGGACCCCGGGTGCCCCCCCTCCGTTGGGTGCACCACTGTTGCACGCGAACGGCTGGGTGATCCGCCCGTGCGCGCACTGCCGCCCCCTGGCGTCAGAAAACCGGAAACGGGAGCAGGTGACAGTCTGACCTGAGCGGGTCTGTGATGGAGTGTCTCCCCCTAGTGAACACTGCTTACTGACGGGTCCTCCAGGTCAGGGATGCGTGTGCGTTTGTGTGTGTGTGCGTGCGTGTGTGTGTGTGTGTGTGTGTGTGTATAAAGTGTGAAAAATCGGTATTTCTCTTTCTTTTAATGTTTTCAGGAGAAAAAACCTTTGGAAAGATTGTTTTTGTCTTGACAGCGTGTGAGGTGTGAGCTCATATTTTGTATGTGTAGGAAGTGTACACCGAAGATATAAAGTGAAGTCATTAAGTGGAAAATAAAGTATGAATGAATGAGTGTTTTTGTTGTTGGAGACCCACAATGAGGGGGGAAAAAAGAACATTACTTTTTGCTTTGTTGTGATTTTATCCTTGAGGATTTTACTTCTGAGCAGAATTATTGTGTGTTTTTGATGATCAAACCGCCTAAATTCAATATTTAAATTAATATATAGATTTTGGCTGTTGGCTCCACTACCTGCCTCCTTTCTTTAAATATTTATTTAAAAAAAGATGCGCGTCAAGAGATCTATAATGGCGAACGCATGATTATCAGTCACAGGCTAGACGCATTCGCAGCGGTCAGGTAAATGTGTCTGTAAAAGAAATAAATGTTAAATTTCTGGCAATATGTAAAAAAATTAAAAAAAAGCATTAGAAATGGCTTAAAAATATAAGAATGTCATATGATTTCTTTAGTGATAGCTGAGATTAGAAACCCCGAACAAGGATGTAAGTAGAAGTATTACAGTCATTCCTCTGCCCTGTGGAATACGAGTGTTGCGATGGGGGTGGGAAAAGCATTCAAATCCTTTGTCAGACATTGAAAGGTGCGAATTCTGGGCTCTCGCTGTTGTTTGGAGGCGAAGAAGGTGAAGAGTATTAAAAAAAAGAAAGAAAACAAAACAAAAAAACAGAAAAACTGCTGATCCTCATCCTGGTGCTCCGCGTCGCCAGGGGGCTGCCACAAGGCCCAGCTGTGCGCACCTCTCTGCTCCCCAGGAAGTTTTGCATTGAGGAAAAAAAAAACCAAAACATAAAACGCATCTAACACCACACTTGTCATTTCCATGCCCCACTTTTTTTTTTTTTTAAATGTATTTAATTATTTATTCTTTTTCACTGACTGAATGAGTAGATGTGCAGAGAAAGACAGGAGCGCAGACGTGTGCGCACGATGCGCTTCGTCAGTGCGCCCGCAGCAGACGCCCCGACGGTCACACCAGCACCGGGGGATGTGTTCACGGCGCCGAATCCCACACGGTTCACACCCTGCTTTTTCTTTGTTTTGTTTTTTTGTTGTTTTTTTTTTATGTCAAACGGTCGTAAACATCACGCAGTCGTCTACCGGACATTTCTAGCACCGTCTTCGAAACAAGGCACCACTTCTACGGGGTGCAGGAGCCGCGATTAGCGGCATTACTGTTGATTCATAAATCACTTGTCTCGGGGGCTTAGCCGATCCTCCGGCGTGGACGGTCTCCGTGACTCCTCCGTGACCAGGGAGACCACCTCGGGAGGCCGTCTGACCTCTGACCTTGCGGAGGAGTTCTGGAGAAGAGCATCTGGAGCGAAATCCGGTTACGAACAACTTTTCAACACCAGCAATTTGTTGTAAAAAACAAACCAACAAACCTTTATCATTATTATTATTATTACTATTAAGTTATTAACATTTATAATCCCATATGATTTACTAACGTTTGCTGTCTGCGTACCAGAAAGTGAGAAAACGTGTCGCTTATTATTAATTACTTATTCACATTTTTACAACCTGGCAACCCAAAAGTCGATCTAATTAATGGCTCGCGACTGCTGTATGAAGCCTTAGTAAATGGTTTATCAGCCAGAATCGAAACTACGAATAAACCCTTTAGAAATCGTGTCTTTACTAGAAAGTGGCACCGAAATGGTATCTTTTTTTTTTTCTTTTTTTATTCCCAGCGACTGGAGGAAATAGTTAACACGTCCCGCCACCGGGGGATATTTTAATACTGCAACGCTGCCATCGCCTCTAAAAATACTGACACTGTTTCCCGAGGCAGAGCTGATCAGGTTCCACTTTTCCCGAGCGAGATCCAGCGTCGGTCTGTTGCAGCTCTTGCGCTCATTTATCTCCCCGTTTCACGAGCTTTATTTGGATGCATTCATAACCTCCCTTAACCAGCCTGAAATCACGTCTCGGTGGTTTACAAAATCACAATCAAAGGCGTGTTTGTTCCCCCTCGATGTCCCTTTTCTTTTCTTTTTTTTTTTAAGAGGTTGTTGCTTGCGCGTTGCTTACAAGTCACTATTCCGGTGTAAACATGTTATCCGCTCAGCTTTGATGCCTTGCAAACATCCACCTTCAGCCAGCGAACAAGGGATCAATATGTAAATGGCCTCAGACTTTCACTGCGACGCCTGCGTCCAAGAGAGGCGATAAGCTTCGGGAATAAACGGGAGTCAGTTTTTTCCAGGCATAGACGGGGATTATCCCAAAGTTGCCCCGGGGTTTTGGCTCTCCTGTGCGCAACCGGACCGGCGTCTGTTCACTGCGGCCGGGTAGGACCCGCAGGGCCCCGGGGCGCAGACTGGCAGGCTCCCCGGGGGCCTCCTGCGCAACGAGGGACCCCGCGACTCATCTCGGGATTGGAGATTATAGGGTGGCAATGCGGCTGGTATCTCTCTGAACACACGCGCGCGCACACACACACACACACACACACACACACACACACACACACACACACACACACACACGGAGCGAGGTGAGATGATGTCGGAGTGCCGGCGGCGGCAGCCATGCCCATAAAGATTGACGCTTGAGCCTCACACGGCTATCACACTCCCTGCAGAACACACACTCCCCGGCCCCTTGTGATGAGCTGATACAGACCAACTTTGTTCGGCTGACAAAGAAGCATTTGTGAGCTGAAAGGTCATTCGCCCATGGGCACCAGTGCAGCAAGTACATCCACAGAAGATAAAAACTGCCCTTCTTTAGTCATATCTGCACTGAGGGAGCTTTGATAAACCTGCTCCTTGAAATCAGCACGCTGATCTTGGAATGAAATGAAGGCTCTGGGCTCTTAAAAGTGGCATTATCAGACAACAGCCTGCAATCCCCTCAGATTAATATGTCAGAAGTGTGATAAAATAAAATAAAATTTCTTATGAAGCCTTATGAATGTATGGGGGGAAAAAAGAACACAGTGCCGAGGTATGAGGCCATTTTGTTTATTCTTTTTATTTATTTTAATTATATACAGCATCTCAGGGTATAAATCATCTCTAACACTGTTAAATCTATGATATTCTCCAATACTTTTCTTGATACACCAGAAGTCAAGACAGACGATAACAGCACACGCACATGGAACATTTTTCGTACAAACATCATATCGATCTCACAATAGAGTGTTAATTTTTCCATTGCTTGGATCAGAATACATCCTAGGTCATACATTTTAGTTTGGCGCGGGGACGGGGCTCGAGTCCTCCCGAATGAAGATGAAACTGAATACACTTATTGATGCCCCGGGGGGGGAACACCGGTAAGGAAACTCAACAAAAACTCCAGTTTTTGCGTCATTACAATCAGCGACACGGGTGTGAAGCATAAAAACATCAAACAGGATGATGGGAGATTGTCCTTTTTTTTTTTTTTTCTGGGGAAATGTCTTCAGGATGGAAGCAAACAGAACGAAAATGCTGCTTTCAACCACTTCCTGTCAGTCCCCCCCCCCTTCTCTCTCTCTACGACTGGCCAACGGTGGCGACGGGAGTGGCGTTGGCCACGGTGGCGGCGGCCGCGCCCATGCGCAGCAGTTCCTTCCTGTGCGTGAGGATGACATCGAAGCTGGACTGCAGGCGGTTCTGCTGCTCCTGGACGCGGCCCTGCAGCGTGCGGACCCAGCGGATCAGCGCCAGGCGGCGATACATGGTCAGCTGCACCTGGTGCTTCTCCATTTCCTGGGCCTTGAAGCGCTCGCGGTCCCGCAGCGTCCAGACGGCGTCCATCAGCTCTGGCAGCTCGCAGTCTGAGTCTGAAGACTGGTCGTTGTCGTCTTGCTCTTCTGCTCCTTCCTCCAGCAGATTTCCCAGGGTGCTTCCCGTCAGCGACTTGCGGCTGAAGCTCCGGTGTCTTGCAGCTGGTTCTCTGTTGCTGTTTCCGACCTCGGCGCTTTCGTGGTGGTTCGATTTTGGTTCCCCGACTCCGACGCGGTCCCAGCCCCCCATCAGCATCCCTTCTGCGCTCTCTACTGGGAGGGAGGACATGCTGCTGCCGGACCGGTAGCTGAACTCGGAGTCGGACTCGCTGTCTCCCCATTCGTCATCGTCGTCCAGCCCTGCCTCTTCGTCCTCTTCCTCCTTGCCTTTGAACCCCATGCTGCCTTTCCTCGTCTGCAGCTGCCTTTTCTCTCTCTGCTTCTCCTCATTCAGACTCATCATCAGCCTTCCCCCCTCTTCCTCCATCCTCCCTTCCTCCGCTCCGTCAGGGGGAACTCGACCATACGCGTCGTCCCCGCTCTCGATCTCGGGCAGGGGCTCCAGCGGGCTCCAGCAGGGCAGGCGCGACCGCGGCGACAGGAGCCCTGGGTTGTGGTGATACCCAGAAGGTGGCGAGGGGTTTGCATGGTCGCGACCCAACGGGCCCAAGGTGCGGGGACGCACCTGGTTGCGGTTCACGTCTCCTCCTCCGATGCCCGTGAAGCCCTCGTCATCCTTGTCAGGCAGGAAGTTGAAGTTGCCGTCTTTGTCGCCCTCCCTGTTTCGAAGTGAAGAGGAAGAACTATTGTTTGTGCCTCCCTGCCCTCCGTAGGCTGAGTTCAGAGGTTGGCCCTGATGGTGAAGCATCACTGACCTCGACTGGGACTCACTGAAATGACAAGGAGACAATCGTTACAGCACTTAAATGACCAGTGTCCAAGTGTCGGTTCTTATCACTGCACCGGGAAAAATCAACTTGCAGAGACACGAGACTTTTTTGGTATCGACGGAAATGAATCCATAGCACTGAGTATTGAAAACTGTCAAATACAGAAAGCCGACACTGAATTTTTGATTTTCACGCATTCTCAGTTCCCGTACTTGTTCGAGCTATATAACATTTTTGAAGTTTGGCTTCGTTGTCAAGTGAAAAAAGGGTTTTGTGGAGAAATGTTTGTGTCACTCAAAGTGAGGTTTCAGCACCAGTACTGAACATCCTGGTATCCTATCGGCGCGAGTATCAAAACACCTCAAATGAAACTCAGCCCAAACAGCCAGGGACATGGATTGGGAAGTAGAGCCACGTCCGTTTCATTTATGCGGCCCAAAACCACAGATCATAGATTTACATCAAAGGGCTTTACAATCGACACAAGCAGAAGCTCCCCCGAGCAATGGGAGAAGGGGGGATAAAAAACAAAGAAACTCCAGGAAGAGCAGAAGCAGGAAGACAACCTCTTCCAAGTTGGAGAGAGGGGCGATAGATGTCAAATGTACAGAGAAGACGAGAAATTGTCCTAAGAAACGCCTCTGTGCTGGCGCCTCGAAATTGTGCGTGGGAAACTCTGATATCTAAGACACAAGACCGACCAAATTCACACTTTCAATATTCACAAAATGTGTTTTTCCTGTTATTCATCTCAACAGTTTGATTTCTAGACAAAACACAGCTTGTTAATTCACTGCTGCTCCATGGTAAACTCTGCTGTCTTAGATAGTGGCACTTCCCAGAAGATCAAGAGTTTTTGGTAAAAAACAAGTCGGGCTTTCAACTGCATCATCTGGATATGATAAATTGACTTTGGCAGCGAAAATAAACCGGGCTACGTGTTTACTGTGACAGATATCGCAAGCAATTTTTCAGTCTCTGCGTGACGATTTAAGCATGAGTCAAAACCAGCAGCTCGGCAGAAGGGCAGGTAAACAAGTCGACAGCGTCCTGACAGGCGACTGTGCGTTTCTGGAAAATGTTCAGCAGAAATGTCAGGAACACGCAGCTCTGCGGGCTAAAAAGAGGTGGATTCAAAAGAAACAGACTGCAGGAGCGACTGGACGTGAACGGATGAGCCGAAGCAGGAGCAGGACCGAGGAAAAGAGGAAGATGAAAACCGCTTCGGCAACCCACTCCACTCCACACACACACACACACACAGAAACAGAAAAACACACTCCTGGGTAGAACCCAACTCCTTGTTTATGTCTATAACTACAGGCTTGGTCTGAGCACTCCACTTCTATTAGCATCAAATATTTACATGTCTCCTCAGAATGGAAATTTCTCTAATCCTGACTTCAGGCTGCTGTCAATCACCCCCCCCCCCACCACCACCACCACCATCACCACCCACACCCCACCACCACCACCCCACCACCACCACTACCCACTCTCCTTCCCCCTGTGCACGCGCGTTCACGTGGTGCTGAAGGACAGCGACTGTGGCTCTGTCGGGCGCGCGCATGCAGCAGGCACCGACCGATGCTCGGCGATCGCGAGGAGACCAGAAAAATAAATAAATAAATAAATAAATAAACGGATAAATCAGTCGTTTTTCCCCGGTGTGAAATCGACACACTCGTCGCCGCCGAGCCCGAATTTTTTTTGAGCCAATTCGCGGTCCGCTTCGGGGGGCGGATGTCCGTTAACACAGGCTCGCCGTACTTCACCCGTGCTAACAACGCGATGCCATTAACGCGGTGGAAAAAAAGGAGAGAGAGAGAAAAAAAAAAAAAAAAACGATACCAAGAAAATCGTCCTGCTGTCGGCTCGATGTTTTCTAGTCTGTGCGAGAAGGTGCCTGTTTTCAGCACTGACGACGGAAGGAAACGTTTTGGGGAAAAAAAAAACAAACAAAAAAAAAAAAAAACAAGGGCGACCGGCCAATGACGCTCGGCGGCCGCATATTTACGCGCCAGTGATGAATACAACGCTAACAAAAAAAAAAAAAAAAAAAAAAGAGCCAAACTCAACACTCACACTCACGCAACGACATTAACACCGCGGTTTCGAGTTGCTCCAGACGTGATGAAATCCCGACAAAGCCGGAGAGAGGACCGGAGGAACCGTTTGATTTCCGCTGCGTTATGTAACGCTCACCCCATGTCAGCGCCGTCTCCTCTCTACGCCTCCTCAGTGAAAACGACCTCGGAGCCTGCCTTTCATCGCCTATGAGCAGGTTACATAAGTCAAATGACTGACACACACACACACACACACACACCCGTGTGGTGTGAATCTATTTGCATGAGGTTCTGGTTTGTACTTACCTTTTTTTTTTTTTTTTTTTTTTAAAAAAAGCTGGTTTGCTGTTCGGTGGAGAAGCTGGACACTGCGCCCTCCCAATCACCCCCCCCCCTTCGTCCTCCTCCTCCTCCTCCTCCGACCCTCCTGTGTGATGTTTATCTTCCTCTTCCTCTCTCTCCTCCTCCTCCTCCCCGTCCTCTCAACTGCCACTGTGGTTCTGGGGAGAAGGAAAAGAGAAAAAAAAAAAAAAAAAAGGGACTGGCTGACTAGTACCACTTCCTAAACTGGGCTGGGACTGGAGGAAGAGGGAGACCGTGGGGAGGGAATGGAAACAATGTGAGGACATGAGGACTTCACGGTAGCAGGCTGTCATGTTACTGTGATGTCTGTGCGGTTATTGTAGTGTGACATAGGGTTGAATCTTATGTAACAGCAACAAGCCTGGGCTACGCACAGTATATCACAACCAACCCCCCCCCCCCACACACACAGCCACATGATGTTGACCTCATTACGAGGTTACAGTCGGGTCCCGGGCTGTCCAGGTTCACTCAGCCTTGTATGGCAACCGTTGTATAATATTCCCGTACCAGAAGGAGAAGGAGAAGACGAAGGAGGAGAGGAATAGGGGACACGTGGCGATTATCTCTGCAGCATTTAGACGACTATGTGTCAGTGGGGAAGTCTTAACCACATCACATCCCAGATACCCCCACGTGTTTGAATCCTCTCCAGCTGACGAAGAGCCGCTCTGGGCTCAAAATGAACACTTTAAGGGGGAGAGTTCGACAGCGTTGGAAGTCCTTGGGAGGCAGAAATCACTTTTCTTTTTTTTTCTACTGCCTGGATAAGAACGATGTGCACCCAACCCACGAACTTTAATCCAGATTTAGCCCAATTTTAACCCCGGCTGTATGTGATGCTGTATTTTATGTGTGTTTTTGTTATTATTATACGATTCATGTGTTTTTCTTATGTTCTATTTATCTTTCTTTCAGGTCTGTGTGTACCTGTAGGGACTACACAGTTAAAGGTCCCACCCAGACACATTTTAGGACATAAAATTACTCTAAAAGTTCTTAATTTTTCTCATTGTTATTTCACGCAAGATGCCTCCTACTTCATGGAAAAAAAGTCCCTTCTCAGTGTAGGTGCACCGGAGTTTTCAAGCCTCCACGTCTTGTTTGTTTAAGTTGCGTACCGGGCCACGACTGCTTTCCAAGGCCACGCTCACCGAGCGCTTTACTAGGAACACCTGTGCACCTGCTTATTCACGCAATTATTCGCTCAGCCAAGCATGTGGCAGCGGCGCAATGCATAAAATCCTGCAGCTGCAGGTCAGGAGCTTCAGTTAATGTTCACGTCAAACATCAGAATGGACGAAACGCAGGATCTCGGGGACTTCGACTGTGGCATGTTTGTCGGTGACAGATGGGATGGGATTGTCACGCACAAAGAACAAAAAAAACAAAAAGCATCCAGTGAGCGGCATATGGTGGATTGAAGCACCTCGTTGACGAGAGAGGCCAGAGGAGCATGGCCAGGCTGGTTGGAGCTGACAGAAGGGCTACAGTAACTCAGATAACCGCTCTGTACAACCGTGGTGAGCAGGAAAGCACCTCTGAATGAACAAAAGCGTCCGACTTGGAGGCGAATGGGCTACAACAGCAGAGGACCACGTCGGGTTCCACCACCTGCCCTGCCGAGAACAGAAATCTGAGGCTGCAGTGGGCACAGGCTCACCAAGACCGGACAACTGAAGACTGGAAAACCGTAGCCTGGTCTGGTGAATCTGGATTTCTGCTGAGGCAGCAGATGGTAGGGTCAGAATTGGGTATCAGCAGCATGAATCCATGGACCCAATCTGGCTTGTGTTAACAGTCCACGCTGTGGTGGTGGTGGTATAACGGTGTGGGGAATGTTTTCTTATCACACTTTGGGCCCCTTAACACCAACCAATCACTGTCTGAATGCAGCAGGCTGTCTGAGTATTGTTGCTGACCATCTGCATCCCTTTACGGCCATAATTTACCATCTTCCAGTGGCTACTTCAAGGTTGATAATGCGCCAGGTCACAGAGCAAAAGTCGCCTCAAACTGGTTTCATGAACTCGACGGTGAGTTCAGTGAACTTCAGTGGCCTCCCCAGTCACCAGATCCGACTCACACAGAGCACCTTCTGGATTTGTTAGTGTGAGAGGTTCGCAGCGTGAAATCACGGTCCAGCTTTCAGAAGGACTTCGATTTATAGTCCGTCTGTAACTGTGTTGTTTTTGTTTTTTTTAAGAATCATACAAGGGGAATTCCATCAGAGGAGAAACAGTTAAAGGCCATTGAGCTTCTGTGAGGGACAAAACTCGCATTCACGCTGCGGGAAAAACATCATCCCTTACTTTGACTGTGTTATCCCTGTTCCTATTTCTCTCCTCACCTTCTTCCGATTGGTTGCAACGAGCAAGGTCATGCTGGTCCTCCAGCGGGCGTCGAAAGGCATCCTGGGAAATGGAGGAAAGCATCAAGTGGATGTGAAGCAGAACAGAAAATCCCAACGCTGCCAGTCGGGCACTGAAAAAGTCACCACGTAGTTGATGATATACGGAGTCAAACAGAGTCTTTGAGGACATTTTCTTTTTTTTTTTTAAATCCCATCACAGTAACACAAGATGTCTACAGTTACAGGTGCGTTTAAGGCTTCCAAAATGTTACCCACAATGCAACACTGACAGGCAATGTCATTTCTCCAGCCTTTGCAAAGGGAGGACTGCGGGATTTGTTGCACTGTGATATTTTCTCCAAACTGGTGACTGACTGCTTTTGTGATTGTCAGTTTCAGATCTAAGGGCATGGCAGTTGAATGTGTGTGAGCGAGAATTTGTGTGTGTGTGTGTGTGTGTGTGTGTGTTAGAGTGTGTGTGCATGCAAATGTGTTTTCTGGAGGTGTGTATGTGTGTGGTATAGGGAGGCTACATCAGACAGACTTAACAAGTGTTCACTGTCTCTCTCCTCCCTGCTCTCATCCCCCTGACATGTCGTCGCTGGCGGCAGAAAAAGAAAAACCTCATGCCCCCCCTCCAACCCCTCTATATACACGCACGCGCACACACACACACACACACACACACACACACACACGCACACACACACACGCACACACACACACTTTTTCATCCTCCCCTCATCCTCTCCTTCAACAACATCCCCATTCAAGTGCATCAGCTCCAGGCATCCTTCCTCCCTCCTTCCCTCCCCCTCCCCATCGTTCACTAGTAGCCTAAGCACATAAAAAATACATCAAACACAGCCGTCCGCCCAAGGCCTCGTCACACGCAAAATCATCTCTCCCTCCATCTCTCTCCAAAAAAGAAAATGAAAAAACCCAAGTTACAAAAGACGACTACAGAGGACACTGATAGAGAGAGAGATAGAATGAACTCGGAGGACCGAGGGTCATCTGTGAGGCCTCCTGGGGGAAGAAAGATATTGTAATGTTAACACCACCCTCTCTCCCTCTGACACACACACGAAAAGAGTAAAAAAAGGACCATGACTTACCTTGTGCATAATAAGACCTTGCTTGAAATTGTACACAGCCTCCAGCGCCGTGACCCACTTCCCTCAGTTCAGCTCCACATCTGCTCCAGCACCAGTCTCGGCTGTGACAGTGGCCGAGGGCGGCCGGCAGCACCCATGGGCTACTCTGTCAGATCCTTGGTGCTGAGATGCTTTACAGAGCCCGTAAAGAGGAGCCGGCTGGACCTCGAGCTCACAGCCAGCGCTCTTAAAAAATCAGCCAAATCAGCCAAGACGTGCTAAATTGAACCACTAATCCAGCACGGGGGTCGCGCTGCACACTAATTATACACTTTTATTTCAGGCATAGATGTGAGTAGACACACACATACAGTGCATACGTCACGACACAAGCGAGCACACCCTTGGGTGCTACAGCTCATGTTTCCTCTTCAATTATTCCACCCTCTGCCCTCTCTCCTCCTCATAATCTGAATAAAGCCAGATCCGTGTCCTCTAGATATTTAGAAGCCAGGCCTCAATGCCAAAACATGTAACCTTCCTCCTCTTTCAAGTGTGGAGTGAATTGGGAGTTGGAAGGGGGGGGGGGGCATTTGGCTTTACTTTGTTGACCTCCAAATTCCCTTTCGGAGGTTAAACAAAGTTGTGGAATTCAGTTCGGAGAAGTGGATATGGTGTTGATGAAGAGGAAGAGCAGAAGGACAAAAAAAAAAAAGGCAGAATTCAGAATTATGCCAAAGCTGACTTACTCTCCAACTTGCAAAGACATTATTCCTATGAAATTCTAATTAGAATTGATCTTTTGACCCTGCAAACAGAGCCCCAGGATTTGAAGTCAATTCTTTATCTTGATTAATTGCATTGTAATGGCTCAAAGGTAATGATAGATGCAACTCTGCAACAAAATTAATCAGACTATTCCTCTCTGCAAAGCTTCTTGGGCCCTTACAAATTTCTCAGAAATCCAGCCATGTTTTCCAGACTTTCCATTCTGACAAACAAAGAAAACATCACCTCTTTGACAAAAGGTAAAAAAACGTAATCGTCGCTTTGACACCGGGATTAAGCCTGTCCGCCTGCAGGTACAACAGCTCACTATAGGCAGGGCCCACCATGGGGTTCATTCCAGGCCCTCCTGGCGTTGGCCCCTAATGATGTGTAATGGGGCCTCCTGTGCCCATTCCTAACCCCGGGACCTCCTCCTAATCACTGCGGCTACTAATGAGATGGAGAGACATGAAAGGGCTCGTTAGAGGACCATCCCTTTAATGCCGGCCTATTATTAGCCACTTACCAAATCATTAGGCTCTAAACTGCAATTACGCTTCAAACCTGGAAGAAAAAAGTGAAATAAAGTGTCAAACGAGTCGCTTAAGTGCGGAGATTTTCAGAAGAAGACTGGTGGAGAAGTGTAGCTTCTAATTTAACGTGCACCCATGAAGTGGAATCTGGTTAAGTGGGTTTATTTGTTTGAAAGCGTTCCCACCCTGTCAAAGTATGAGTCAGTCTGCTAAATGTTCTTTTTCTTCCCCACAAACATTTTGTAAATGAAATTTCAAAATCCCAAGAAGCAACAAGCAATAACAGAGGAAATAATGTTTCGGAAGGTCTATCTTAAACTGTACAAAATTCCTCCCCTGCACAAAGGATTTTTGACACATTAACATGTTTTTTTTGTTTGTTTGTTTTTTTTCAAAATCCAATGAAATAATACAAATCCCCCAAAAGATGGTAGCACCATATCCAGCACTGAAACCACACCTTTACACCTTTTTAGACGGAACATTGCCAAGCAATCCAACCAGAAATGGTGTCTTTTGCAGTCTGTTTTGTTTGTATTGTAGTCAATGAAAACCCATTTTATCCTAATAATGGAGACAATAAAAAAAAGAAAAAAAGAAAAAGTGATTTCTGACAGCTGCATCCTCATCTACTTATGGCAAGATCCTAATTGCCTTACAGTCTATTAATAAGGTTATAAGTTGGAAGCCTCTTATAGATATTTTATCAAATTTGACACGCTGAATTAGATTTGATACAACTACAACAGCATGTCATTTCCAATTAAATCCTCTGTATGACGAGAATAGTGACATTTTTCTCTCACATGGGGATGACGGAAGTGTGCATTCAGCTCTCTAATCATATATAAGCGTAAAGCGTAAAGCTGCTCGTGGTACTGCTCAAATAGTTTTTGTTTCTTTGAAATTCTTTCCAAGCTAAATAAGTTCATGTATTGTACACTGGGGTAAAAAGATTTAAAAATGAGTTAACAACAACAACAAAAAAACCAAAAAAACCAAATCCATAGCTCTTTCAGGTTAAGGTTCTTTTACACTTGCGTTGTGATATAGACAAAACTACATAATTTAATTGCCCTCGTATGTTGACTTTACGATTAAAATTTAAAGAGACTACCTGATAACATAAGCCCATTGTGACACAGCACTCCCTAGGCACGCAATTTCACGATAGCAATCTAAGCCACACATGGGGAACAACACACTGAATACGCATCATGTCTGTTTTTTTGTTTTTGTTTTTTTTTTTACCTGTATCGACTCTGTGACTGGCAACATCCAGCCTGAGCAGGGAAGACAGAGGCAAACAGAGCAATGTCGTAAAATACACTTTTATTTACACTGTAAAACAAATACATTTAAGTCATCATACAAAAATCCCTAATCGTTAAAAAACACAAATCGATCCTATTTACATGATAAAACATTTTAAACATAAAGCAGTCCAAATTAAGTCAAGTAAGATGTGACAGGTGAATGCTGCTGATGGCATAACAGATTTGAAGATGAGACAAGTGTGTGTAAACATCAAAAGATGCTTCACTGGTGTTCTTTAGTTTGCCATTTTAAGGCCATGTAAACATAAACCAGAATTTTGCCACCTCCCTCATTTTTCAAGTCTCGTTGGCTGGGGGAAGTACTGGACGCGGCTCAAGTCCTGGCCCTTACCAGTTGGCCTCCCAGTTGACGATCATAATTCACTTAGCGTATCGCAGTCCTCAGTGGTCCAGGAAGTTGAAGATGCTCCTCTGGGGGCCTTTAGTCTGTCCAGCGGGTTTGTTCTCCCTGCAGGCCCTCTTTGCCGCTGGGTTCACGGGCTCCACCTGCCCCCTCTTCTTCATCATCTGGGGATCAAACACATGCAAAGTTAAGCCCTTTCACATCAATAGGGGTCTTATACAAAACACAATCTGACAAAAAACGCTGACAAAATGACTCGGTGCATGTTGACATTGAAATATAATTGTGGTAAAAGAATTGAATGTTTTGTTTTAAACAGCTGTGTAACCTACTATAGTAAATGTAAATAAAATATCATTTTAGCTTTATTTTTACTTGAAACTCTTTAAATGAAGGATGTTTGGAAAAACTGTCAAGGAACACACTTTTTTTTTTTTTTGCAATCTCTACATAACAGGATCTGAAAAGCAGCGATGGGCTTTGGCGCCACCTAGTGCCGTTTTAGAATACCTCAGAAACAAGAAATTCACCCATCACACATTCACATGACTATCACGCTGAAGTCTCTCCAAGATCTTAGGAAAGTATTTTGTTTTTGTGCTTATTTTAGAACAGCGAGATCTTGGAGAAAAGACATGACCAAACAGAGTAATTTACTGTTTTCACCAGGGCAAAAAGTACAGATGTTAAATGAAACAGGGGCTATTCTATTAAAAAGCCACTGACATTTTTGTCTAAAAATGGATTAAAAAAAAAAATTATTTGATTATTAAAATAGTTGATGGTTAATTTTCTGTCATCGATATATTGCTGCAGCTCCAAAAAGATTATTCCTTTGGCCTTAAGTGAGAAGTTAACAAAATTTGAGGGATAGGCATTACTTTCAGCCAACCTCTTGGGGAGTTGTTATAGCATACCATGGAACAGAGCCTACTTCTGTTGCTGGTTACTGTTTTGAGCAAACTGAAACACCATTCAAGCACTCTGCTGGACTCCACGTGGTCATTTTCCATGTGAGGGCATCAGTTATGCTTGTCTCAACTTCTATACCTTTCATTTGTTGACTGACATTTCTCTCACACACCTGTTTCTGAGAAGTAGTCTGGTCCTTTTCAGGAGAGAGTGTCTGAAACAGAAATCCACGACTGTTTCTGGGCGCCAGAGGGTTACCCTCTGAGATCGAAGCCAGCTTCTGGAGGACGGAGTGAGGCTGACTCAGTAGTGAACCTCTCCTCACCTGGAGGAGGAGGGGGGGAAAAAAAAAAAAAAAAAACTCAATAAAACATAAGTCTTACGTTGACCTTGTACAGATCAAAGTACAGATTCAGTAATGAACGACATATAAGGCCAATCACCAACATCCACTCAAGCCTCTCATTTTGCAGCATTCTGGACCCTTTCAAAGAGGTTTTTATTTAGGAACACTAAGTACAGAACAGAAAATCGATTTTCTAGTCCACCAGCCACCGTATCTGTCACAAAGTTAAACCCTTAGCAGGAATTCCAAATGGTAAACGCAATCAAATCGTAATTCTACTGACCCGGAGTGAAAAGGTCCTCATATTTGGCTAAGAACCATGAGATATTTTCTCAGAATAAAAGCCAGAAAAACGGCTTCAGGCAACAAGTGTCAGATGCTTCGGGTTCGCACAAGTTACACAAGAGCTACCTTCCCGCCTTAAAAGCGGTCTGCAGCTGGACTCAAGAGTAAACTGAAGTTATGAAATGAGAAATATCTTATAGGTAGTTGTACAGATATAATCATAACAACCCGAAAATGGCAGTTTTAAAAGTAAGACAAGCAAATAAAATCAAAATTCACCTTTCAAATATTAAGCACTTTCTGCCTCCTACATTAACTGTCATACCTGTAAAGGCCTTGAGGGTCTCTGGAAGGGATTGAGAGTTGATGTGGTCTTCTTTTCTGGCTGTGGCACCACGGGGGGCTCTGGTTTAAAAATTGTGAATGTTAGTGACATAATCTGAGTGAGACCCCTCTAGCAAACCAGTTTCCTAATATTATGATAAAAAGTAGTTTAAAAACAAAAACAATCAAACACTAAATCAAAATATGCTTAAAATATTTCTCCATTTATCTACTGATTCGTGTAAAATATTTTTTTGCTGGTTAAAAAAAAAAAAAGCCAAAAAGCAAAGCACATTTGTGTCTTCAACTTACACATACTCAGCAGTGCAAATAATTAAAGCACCATGTAAATCTGATTAATGTCCAGCTGCAGACATTAATCAGTCCACTTTGTCATTTGTATCTGAAAATATGACTTTACCAATGTCAAAAGCTCTTGAATATCACATGTAGCCACCCAGTTTTATTCATATTTCTTTTTCTGGGAACACAAGAATGCCACTACTGTCCAGAAACATACGCTTTGAAGCTCCCAGTACTGTCACTGACAGTACTGGGAGCAGTTTCCTGTCTGTCTGGTTTAGTTTAGTTTGCTGGGACATATGTTTTCTGGGAAAAGTAATTTGTTTATTTCTTTTATTAATTCATTTCTTTTTCTGGGAACACAAGAATGCTACAACTGTCAGAAACAAACACTCCAAAGTAACAGTTTTGGCAGCAGTTTTCATTCTGTGTCCAGTTTAGTTTGGTTTGCTGGGACACAGATTTTCCGGGAAAAGTCTTTTTCCCCCCCTGATGAAGAGTAAAGGAGTTTACCTATTAGATAGAGTGGTTGAATTAAGTTAGCAATGACAGTATTGGCTGCAGTTCCCCATCTGTGTCTGGTTTAGTTTCCATAAGCCAGTGTCTTGGTGAAAAGCACTACATAGATAAAAAAAAAAAAAGCATATATCTTAGGAACATCGCAATTCAATTTCTGCTGAAAATCTGGTAACTTTTAATGAAATATAATGCCACGTTCACTGGCATTAGTAAAAAAGTTTTACCCTTTAACTTGTTAAAAAGCAGCCAGGAGCTTAACTGGAACTAAAAACAAGATAATATATATATTATAGTATATATCACTTTCTTATTTCATTCATATCACTGACCTAAACCCTCTATGTTTATCCTTGCTCCCTGAAATCCTCAAGTGATTCCCTTCTGGTTGTTCCTAGGTCCAGAGTTAGTCAAAAAATGAATAATTGAATAATAAGAGTATCTTAATAACTACTTTTAACAGATTGGGTTTTAATGTTTTGTTTCCTTCTGGTTTTTTGCTATACAAGTTTATTACTTTAGCTATTCCAGCCAAAAACATGTCTGGGTGTTTAAGGCCATGGGACTCTTCTTGTGAGGCCTCGTATGAACCGACCTTTTCTCTGCAGAGTCTTGGCTGTCAGTTTCTTGGCCAGCTTCATAAAATGACTGTCTTCCTCTCCAATCCGCTCGTCGTCTGCATCCAAATCTTCCCCTTTCTGGGCTTTCTGTTCAGACTGTGAGAAGAGACACAGAGAAAGGAAGGAAGACTAAACAACACAGCCTCTTTGAACTCATGCGGCTTGTTTTCAGTATGTTAATTGTTTACAGGGCTAAATGTCTTTTAAACCTGCACTGAATTTACAAAATGTAGAATTTTGAATTCACCAAAGTCAATACTGCAAATATATTTACTCAGTTAATGGTTCCTCACATATCTGTGTGCAGGACTCTTAATACTTGCAGATACAAATTTACAAACAATGTGACCTACTTGCTCTCTGAGCCACTGTTCTCTCTCCAGTCTCTCTTTCCTCCTCTGGACCTCACTCTGGTCGATGTCTTCATCTTCCTCCTCCTCTTCCTCACCATCTGCTCCCATCCTGTTCATGTTGAAACCATGATCTGGAGGGAAAGATTCAAAAGGAAATGACAATCAAATGACAACACAGAACAATGTTAAAGTTAATTTGTAGAATCTGAACGGAAAATCTGAGGGACTCAAAGCTCAAACCTCCACTTAACAGTGTTTTTCCTTTCTTTTTCTATCTTCTGTGTGTGTTCATCTATTGATCTGGGTGGCAAGCTGATGAATACAATAGTCCTTACGGGGAGAAATTAATTTGTACTGAGATTGTACTGAGATCATATATCTCTCTCTCTCTCTTTACATAGCTAAGAATCTAAAGTGTTCTTGGCCCAACAGAAACACGTGTTCCTTAAACAACTACTGTCTCAATTCCAATAAGATTCAAACGAGATTACTAGCATGTGGTGCTTAAGGGTATTTATTCCCTCATCCTGTAATCTCACCAATGTTTTTCCAGCGGAAGCGACGAGCTCGTCCCGGGCCATCAGAGTGCAGGTCGCCATCAGCTAGGTAGCGCTCCTGGTAGAGCCTCAGACGACGCTTGTCATCATCCAGTATCTGCTTCCTTTAAGAAGAACGGATACATTTTAAAACTCTCATCTCTCAGTTTGTAAACAATCCACCTTGCATTACTATTTCAGGCTTTTTCTCGAAGGTTTCCTCTTCATTTTAGAGCAACAGTTGAGTAAACTGGAACAAGCTTATCCACAGTTGCTCCCTCTGTACTTACATTAATGCATTTTAGCCTGAAGATAAGATCATTTCCGCTGTGAGCAGCATAATTACTACAGTTTGCTGAATTACACAGAAATAAGATGACAGACATGGTGTAAAAAGTAGCCGTTACTCACATGTGGATCTTGTTGACCTGGTCCTGCAGCTCTTCATCAGAGGGAAGCTCTTCGAGAAGCTCCTCTTCCTCATATTCGCTCCCCCTGTCACCATCCTCATCGTCACTCCCCATGTCACTGCCCGACAGCTCAGCCTCTTTGTCCAGGTAGTCAGCCAGAAGCCTGTGAATGCAAGACGCAATTGAAACCTGTGCTACATGTTCAATTCAATTCAATTCTGCAAATCACCTTAAGTTTGATTTGATTTTTAACTTACATCTTCTTCTTTTTCTTGAGCCGATGGGGAGCAAACACACCGTGCAACTCTTCCTCTTCTACGTCATTGTACCCTTCCTCGCCAGCATCTGCCTCCTCTCCATCCTCATGCTCTTCATTTTCCTCTACGCCATCTTCATCATCCTCCTGCAAAGCCAGAATTCTTATCATTTCTACTATAAAGAGATATATCCACACATGAAGTGGAACTTTGTCCCAAAACCATAACAAGGAAATTACATTAAGGATTATATTTTCAGACGACTTTTTTTTAATACCTGCTCACTTTCTACATCTGACAGAAGCCGGAACTCGCAGTCCTCTTCCTCGTCCTGCTGCTCTTCCTTCTCTGTCGTCGTTTTACTTTACAGAGAGAAATCACTATGAGAATCTTACATTGCATATAAATATTCCAATTAATATTCCTTTATCAAAGGGGATTGAAGTAATGAGTAAAAAAAGAGAGGGACATAAGGATAAGCAGTTTCATAAAGAATCACAAAGAGTAAGCAACTTTTATACGGATGGACAAGTGTTATATGTCCACAAAACAACGAACAATAAACTCCTAACTGATTGCTGATTTTAGATCATATCAGGTTTTTGTACTGTACCTGTCTTGTGCTGGTGAAGTTGTGTGAGCAGAACCTAGAATTGGCAGCAAAAGAGACAAAAGAGACAAATCTAAATAATGTGTAACTGGAGGAAAAACAAAAGATAAGCTTCACATTTTAAAACCACAAATGTGTATCAGCTAAAAGCATAAATTGTAAAAGGACATTAAAAAAAGAAACAAACACGAAACGAAACAACAGTAATTCGAACATGTTGAGATGTTTCCAGTTTTAACAACCAGCCCAAAAGATGGGTTTAGTACAGTGGAGGCTACACTTTGACCTTTGGCTTTTTTAAATTAAATACATTAAACATTAATTCTGTACGTGTCCCCCTCGAAACAAAAGGACAGCACACACTCCTTTACCTGGACTAGGAAATTTTCCTGAACAGAGCCCCAGCAGCTGATCCATGGTATTGTCAGCTTCCTCATCTCGTCCTTCGTCTTTACTCTTGTCTGTGTCCGTCTGCCCCTCTCCTGCCTGTGTTGGTGGAAATGCTCCTGAGCACAACCCAAGCAGCTCATCCTCCTGTGTTGATCCAAGGCGTCCGCCCCTACTGGAGCCACTCTCTGCTGTCCCAAAAACACCTGAGCACAGCCCTAACAGCTCCCCCATGTTGGCATCCATTGCATTTTCATCCAGGCTGTCCAGGATCAACTGTCTCTTATGGGAATGAGGTGCACCGGGGCGAGGCCCCACGTTTAGGAAGCCGTCTGCATCAAGTAACTGGGAATGGGCGTCGTCCTCCAAAGAGAAGTGACCTTGGGAGTCTCCTCCCAGGCCAGGGCCAGAAGCTGCTCCACCTAGAGGCCCCGAGTCAGCACCTGGGGAGGGAGGTGCATAGAGGTCTTGGGAGTCCTCAACAGGGAGGCAGAGAGAGGGCTCAGAGAGTTTGCCTGAACTCTGATGGGGGGAAAAAAAAAAAAAAAAAATTATGAAAAATGAAGCCACAATTTTGAAGCAAACAACAGTATAAATGCTTAAATAATTTTCTTTTTTTCCCTTTCCTTTCTGTGTTTTCTTTATTTTTCCTATTTTTATTTAATGTAATCCTGTTTATCTGACCTTGAGTTTTTAAGAGAGATTTTTGTATAAGTTTCCTACCTCACCTGCACAGGCTTTTTTTAATTTATTTGTAATTAATTAAATGTCAGTATAAGTAGCTAAAAGTGTCTATATATATTTGTATGTGAATGTCTGTGTGTACATCTCATATCTTTCACGATTGTTTGATTTTTAAACAAACCAATTAAATTATGACACTAAAATTTTGCACCCCTTTATTATAAGTGTATTTTTCTGTGTGCCACATCAGTCTGGCTGAACTGACTACGTTTGTTTAACCCTGGGCATGTTTGGGAGAATCCAAACCCCTGATGATATCATTTTGATGCTGTAAGTATTAAACAAACTGGAAAACCTTCTATCTTACCTTAGAGGCAGAGCCGAGGAAGCTGGGCCTGAAGAGGCAGGGAGAAGGGGAGCGGAAAATGGAGGAGTTGGGGACACCTCTTCCTGTGGAGCGCTGATGATTGATAGGCTGGTAAGAGGTAATCATGGATCCTACAAGCTCAAAGCTGCTGTTGTGGCTGTTGTCCTTTACCAGGGACAGGGAGTCATCCTCTTCTGGAGACAAGAGTGGCAAGAGAGTGAAAAAAGAAAACACAAATTTTGTTAAACAAAAAAAAAAAAAACAAACAAAAAAAAACAGTGTCCTGCCAAATAAAGCAATTTCAACTGGCATGAGAAGCAGTGCGAGTATAACCAATGTTATCACTATGTTTAAAGCATTTCCCCTCATTAATTGTCAATATTAACTATACATTAGTCTGAGTGTATAAAGTATAGACTAACTGAACAGAGGGCCCCTGCTCTACTCACCCATCTTATTACCACTGTCCTGTCCAGAGGGACCAGACCGTCTTACACCGTCACTAAAATGGAAAAATAGTACATGTGAAGCTTCACTGCTTCTAGTGTGTAAGTGTGTGACACACACACACACACACACACACACACACACACACACACACTAAACATGCTGTTAAGACAAAAAAAAAAAAGAAATTATGAAAAATGAAGCCACAATTTTGAAGCAAACAACAGTATAAATGCTTAAATAATTTTCTTTTTTTCCCTTTCCTTTCTGTGTTTTCTTTATTTTTCCTATTTTTATTTAATGTAATCCTGTTTATCTGACCTTGAGTTTTTAAGAGAGATTTTTGTATAAGTTTCCTACCTCACCTGCACAGGCTTTTTTTTAATTTATTTGTAATTAATTAAATGTCAGTATAAGTAGCTAAAAGTGTCTATATATATTTTTATGTGAATGTCTGTGTGTACATCTCATATCTTTCACGATTGTTTGATTTTTAAACAAACCAATTAAATTATGACACTAAAATTTTGCACCCCTTTATTATAAGTGTATTTTTCTGTGTGCCACATCAGTCTGGCTGAACTGACTACGTTTGTTTAACCCTGGGCATGTTTGGGAGAATCCAAACCCCTGATGATATCATTTTGATGCTGTAAGTATTAAACAAACTGGAAAACCTTCTATCTTACCTTAGAGGCAGAGCCGAGGAAGCTGGGCCTGAAGAGGCAGGGAGAAGGGGAGCGGAAAATGGAGGAGTTGGGGACACCTCTTCCTGTGGAGCGCTGATGATTGATAGGCTGGTAAGAGGTAATCATGGATCCTACAAGCTCAAAGCTGCTGTTGTGGCTGTTGTCCTTTACCAGGGACAGGGAGTCATCCTCTTCTGGAGACAAGAGTGGCAAGAGAGTGAAAAAAGAAAACACAAATTTTGTTAAACAAAAAAAAAAAAAACAAACAAAAAAAAAACAGTGTCCTGCCAAATAAAGCAATTTCAACTGGCATGAGAAGCAGTGCGAGTATAACCAATGTTATCACTATGTTTAAAGCATTTCCCCTCATTAATTGTCAATATTAACTATACATTAGTCTGAGTGTATAAAGTATAGACTAACTGAACAGAGGGCCCCTGCTCTACTCACCCATCTTATTACCACTGTCCTGTCCAGAGGGACCAGACCGTCTTACACCGTCACTAAAATGGAAAAATAGTACATGTGAAGCTTCACTGCTTCTAGTGTGTAAGTGTGTGTCACACACACACACACACACACACACACACACACACACACACACACACACACACACACACACACTAAACATGCTGTTAAGACAAAAAAAAAAAGATAAAAGAAATTTTAAAAAAAACAACAACTTATGTTTTATGCTAATTGGGACACCGAGGTGATAATTAAGTGACACTAAACCACACATTTACCAATTATTCTAAGGCAGTTTTATCATTACATTTTTTTTTTAAAGGTGTATGCTCAAGAGGCACTTACAAAGTCCGAGACACACAACCAGTAACTCCAAACAAACTTACCCAGTGCGAGAGCAGGAGTTGCCGGGGAAAAGCATGAGTGTGCCATCTGTGTTAACAAGGTCAGGAGTTGGCGAGGGTCCAGTCAGTGCCACGGGGGAAGGGCTCCTGATACTCTGAGCTACACTGCCTTCCTCCTCCTCTTCTGCCTCATCCTCCTTCTCTTCTTCTTCCCCATCATCGCCGCCCAGTAAGTCGTCTACACCCTGGGAGAGAGAAGTTCCGGCTTGATGTGAGTACAAAAGAGACAAAAGCACTAATAGTTATAAATTAATTTCGATTGTTTCAGAGAAACAAACACATCTTCTTACTTCTTCTTCCTCTGACTCATCTGTCAGCTCTTCCTCCTCCTCCTCTTCTTCCTCTCCAAAATTTTCATTGTCTAGGCGATTCAGCTCAGCTTTTCGTGCCCTCTCCTCCTTTCTCCGCTGGGCCATGGCGAGCTGCAGACGCTGCTTCAGTGTCAGCAGCTTCTCTCCTACACAAAAGAGCGGAAGAGGTTTGTCATGTCAAGAAACAATACATCTCAATTTCCAGTCAAATTTTGTGCACCCCCCTGTCCATAATAGCTGATCTGGACCATGGCCTAGTGCCTTAAAAAGGTTTTTTCCTTTGTTTGTTTATGATTTTAAAAGGGGCTAAACAATCTTCTTTACCCTGTCCTAAATAAACCTCTCAAAATTGCTTGATATTTGAGAAAAATCTCAAGGACCAATTTAAACCCTGGCCTGTATGTTCATGTCACATGTATCCATACCGGGTTTGGTGGGCACTGGCTCATCTGCCCCCTCCTTAACAGTGACAGAGACTGATTCAGTGTGCAACTCTTCCTGGCCAGAAGGGTTGCTGTCTTTGCGGATGATGTTGAGCTGCATTGTGCGCTCTCCCTGGGGCCTTGTGGGGGGCTGGACATGACGAAGGTAACGCTCCTTCAGGGCCACCACACCTGATTGAAGAAGAGAGGGAATACTGAGCTATGACCCATTCTTATTCTTCATCTCTTGAAATCCTAAAAGAAACATGACTCACCAGGGTTGAGCTGTGGAGGCTCGAGCTGAACAAAAGCTCCATCATCTGGACACAATTTAGCAACAGGTGGGGGGTCCAGTCCAAGCTCCTTCAGTCTGGCCAGTTTGTCCCTCTTGGGCTTGGTGGGTTGCTTCACTGAAGGCTCTGCTGCAGCTGAAGCAGTGCTCCAACACTGAGCAGATACAGACTCCACCAAAGCCCCAGATACAGACTCTTTTTGCAGGGCTTCTGAGTCAGACACTACTGCAGTTTGGCTTTGTTCTAAGGGGACAGCAGAGGTTTCTTCCCCAGAGTAAGAAGAGGATTTCACTGATCCATCTGTTGTGACTGAATCCTGCAGACTCTCAGAGAGGTAAAGCATTGGTCCAGATTCCTGGGTGGGATCTAGGCTTCCAGTTGCTTCACTGGCCTGGCTGAGGCTCTCCTGCTGCGGGGATGAGGTGGCGGCAGGATGAGGTATGGGCTGGATCTGAGTACATGAGAGATCCAGAGAAGGTGAAGAGTCGTGCTCTGTGGATGGCCTTTGGGGCTCGCTGGGGGGGTTTACAGGAGGTGGAGGAGGAGCCGATGGTGTCTCCAACATCATGGCTGAATACTTTGTAGATCTGAAGAGAATAAAATTATAATTAATTTGTAATTTTATTATGGCGCACTTGTGACTTATTTGACTTTTGATTGCGTGTTCCTGACAGAACCAATGTAAAACTTAAAACTTGCCCGGCAACTAAATGCTGGTGATGTTAGCAGGTAGCCAGTCTATTATAAAAATCAGATTTGTCTAGTAAAATTGTGCCAATTGATAGTAATTTGGGGTTGTTTTTGTCTTTACTTCAATAATGCCATGGCAGGACCCTCTGGCCTGGCTCTCTTCTTAAAGAACTGGTCGATGGTCTTGGGCTCAGGGATGTGGTAGGGCAGGCCAAGTGTGGACTCTGCAAAGACAGAGGAACATGTCAAAGATGCAGTCACAGTAGCACGGAAAACATGTGACACCTCTTTTAAAATGTGAACCATACATTTCATACTATGATACAAAAATAAAAAAATCTTGAGGTTTAACTTGAAAATCCAAATAAGGAGCAGACTTAACACATTGCTACAGCGGATAAAAAGACAAGAGAAGTGTTTCTTGTAAACTGACCTCTGACAAGCCTCTGAGACTCACTGTGGAGGTTTTTCATTGCCTCTTTGCTGGCACGTGCAGCTTTCCTCTCCTGAGAACATCATGCATGTTGAAAATGAAAATGAAAAAAGCGCTTTTTGTTATTTGGTATTCATTTTACAGCATTTAAGAATAAATTCAAGCATTTTGGCACTGCATACCACGCGCTGGGGTTTCTCTGGTGCCTCTTCATCTTCATTCAGGAGAAGTTCCTGCAGCGATATTTAACACTGATCACACAATGAACTGTCTAGACAACATCTGCAGTACCAAGGCTAACATTGTCTCACTCTTTTCAACACAACATTTCACCAAAATTTCGTTAACTTTAATACATTTTGTTTAAAGCTGAGCACAGAGGTAACACCAAAGGCAGTTTACACACACACAGACACACACACACACACAAAATAGTTGTTTTACTTCTAAAAGGAAGAAAAAGAAAGAACATTAACAATATCTTACGTCACAAAAAAAGTCTTCACTAAAGAATTCCAATTGCAAATAGTCATCTTTTTTTGTACCTTATGTTTTTTCATCTCGTGTTTGACTGCAGCTCGGATGGCATCCAGAGACTCTTCTTCCTCCTCATCATCCAGACCAGTGTCAAACAGGTCTGTGTCACCAAGTGGACACCCGCTGTCATTCAGAGCCCGAGGGAGAGGTGTCTCCTGAGGAAATAGGTAAAATTGTCTTTAATCATACAATCCATATGTCATGTCACTCGATTCCGCTTAGATTAACATTTGACATTCAATTTCATTTCATTTCCCAAATTACTTGAGGATTTGGGTGTTTGGTGTGATGTTACACAAATATTACCATATTCCTATTTACATAAAGATTATTCTTAATGGATACTAACATAAGAATTTGAAACTAATCTAAATATGTAGAAAATATTTAGTGACCTATACAGAAACATGTACTTAATACATATCATACTTTTTCAAGGTTTAGAAGCAGTTTTCAAACTTATGACACAGACAAGTCCAGGCTGGACTAGAGTAGGAACCTTGATGTACTGGACCCCATGTACAAAAAGCTCAGTGGCAGAGGAAATAAGTACCACTAAGAGAAAAGACCAGGCTGCACTTACCTCATTCATTTCAGAGAACCTCTCTTTATTCTTTAGTTTTTCCACCGCTTTGCTATGTTTCTCCTTTTTCTGCCGGTGCCTCTGGCTCTTCTCTCTCTTCTTCCGTTCCTTTGATTTCGCTTCCTTCTTCACCTCGTCCCGTTGCTCCTCCATTTCTCCACATTTCCCTTGCTCAGGCTCACTGTCTTCACTGTCGATGGGTGCACGGCTTATTCTCTTGCTCTTCTGCGCCCCATTCTCTCTCCCCTCACCCTTCTCTTCGGCCTCTCCCGTCTCCATCTCCTCTCCGCTGGAAGCAGATAACGCCAGCGTTTCAGCCATGTGGCCACTGTTATCTGCAGCTGTCTCTTCCTCACTGTCACTGTCTCTAATGGCATTACGGCGAGGCTTTCTGTGAGGAGTGATGTCTTCATCGTCATCAGAATCTGGAAGCAAAATAACAATTTATAAACAGTTAAATAGCACAATCGTCATCCAAAATCTTCTTGAAGCAAAGGTTTTATGATCTTTCATTTGTAAGTACATATAGTCAAGTTCTTCAGGCCTTTTTTTTTTAATTTTAATTGCAACATTTAATTTTTTCACACCTTTAAAAAAAAAAAAAAATTACATGGACTGGCACAGGCAGATTTCTCTTTAGCTGTGTGTTGTGGATCATCAGCCGCCATTCAAATAGTAATGTGACTGTTGCACCTATTGTAAGTTTTTTTTTTTTGATTAAGTGTCTACTAAATACCTAAACTGTATAATTTAATGTAACAAGTTTAGTCCAATTTTACAGACAATAACCTAAATGGATTCCTCATTTACATAGCAAAAGTGGCTCTGCCCTGTCTCCGGTTGATTGTTCTATTACTTCACCTGGAAGCTCCTCTCTATTGTTGATTGTCTCAGTGACCATCTCCTCTGCTGGAGAGCCCATCCCGCTGTCTGAATCACTCTCTGCTGCTGTTTGGGCCACAGCTGGGAGCCCCTCAGCCTGGGTGTAATAACGCAAAAACATTATTAAACCACCATGCAGTGTTTTTTTTTCAGTAATATGGGGGCATAGCAGTGTACTCTGCTGTCTGATTAGTGAAAAAACAAAACCAAAAACAAAGAAAACATGATGCTCCAGAATCAATGTAATGCATCTATAAACTTCCAAAAGGCACACAGTGCCAAATGCTAGTTATCAGTGTTACTTATTAAATGTGTACTGAATCTATACTTTCAAGAAAGCCACAGGTATAACGTATTGATTTCATGGTAAAAGTAGCAGACTGCAACCGTTCATAGGTGTGCAACTCACTGCATCACCTTTTCTAGGATACAAGGATATAAAGTGTCCGGAAAAAAAAAGAAAAAAAGTCAGGAAAACACAATTTCTGTGCAAAGTTAACGTGAGGCATAGACGTCGATTGTGTGACTAGGCACCCCGGTGGCTGGTTAAATCACATTAGTGGCGCCTTGCAATAAACCAAACGATAAGCATTTAAGTTAGCTAGCGACACTGCTTCCTTTCAACGCTTGTAGTTAGCTAAATGTACAATTCTTTAAAACAAACTTCGCAGGCACAAGTGATTGATATCCGTGAATAGTCCCCTTGATCCCAATCTATTTAGATATAAAATTTTAACAGTGGTCAACAAAGTAATATGCCTTACTAACATGCATTTAATCGATGTGACCAGGCCAAGTCGATAACTACCATCCCAGCTGGCTAAACGTAACCTAGCGAGCTAGCTAACTGGCTAACGCTAACAATATCCGCAGCTAGCAGCATTTCTTTGATTGGAATACTTTTTATCTTCCCAGTCTTCTCTCACAACTTATAACTAACGGCGGCATATGTGTCAGTCTGATAATTTCAGGTTAGATATATGTCCAAACTAGTTGGTGGTGTCTGAAAGCATTCCCTCACCGGTTGTTGAGAAAGGACCAGGCTCATCTTTGTCCGCCGGCTAGTTCACGCTCTTTTTAAAAAAAAAAAAAAGAAGCCAGCGGAGAAAAAAAAACGCTTTGACGAATCTCGGCAGCCACAACAGACGTCGAAAATAAAATGTCTGCGTGGCAAAGGCTATGTCAGTGTTTTAAAGCACATTTAGAAAGCTTTTTAGCCGGACTGTTCCTCTTCCTCCCGCCTGTTCCATACACACTGAAAAGATAATTTTGATCTTTCGCGCGCCGTGACAGCTGGCCCGCAGTTTTTCGTCACTGAGGTGTCAATCGCCCTATCCTCGCTTTCCCATTGGTCCGTTCGGGGAGATTCGTGCCCGCTCGGTGTGACGACACAGCTTGGTAGGAGCGTGCTCTACACACCGGGGATGCTCGGGCGGGCGGGGGCGAGGGTTTCCCCCGACTGCAAGTGAGAGTGATTTGTGGCTGTGTTGCAAGAAAGAAAGAAAGAAAGAAACCTATTTATAATATATTTAATTTAATATAAATCTATTCATAGACAAACTTAAAAGGCCACTAATGTGGGAATAAACCACTAGATTATGGGGGCTTCCAGACATGCACCATTAAAGAACTTAGCTGTTGGTAAAGATAGTTACCTATGACTTTTACTACCAGTGAAGATTTTTCAAGCAAGAGCCCTTCAGATTTTCATTTAATATTTTTTTTTTTTTTTTAAAGTCAGTTTTAGGAATTAATCACACATCTGCAAAGGCCCCATAAGTACCTAAAGAGATGATCTAAATTTACGTTGTGGATAGTAAAACTTGCATGGTTTTAGAACTTGCTCTCATCTTGAAATTTCAAGATCAGAATACTGTATATCATATGGGCTCTTAAACAGATTGTACACATTCCACTTGTTATCTGCAAGTGGATATACTTACAGCTCTGGGAAGAAAAAAAAAAAAAAAATTAAAGAGACCACTGCAAAATTCAGTTTCTCTGATTTTACTATTTATAGGTATGTGTTTGAGTAAAATTTTTTTAATTCTATAAACTACTGACAACATTTCTCCCAAATTCCAAATAAAAATATTGTCCTTTAGAGCATCTATTTGCAGAAAATGACAAATGGTCGAAACAACAAAAAAGATGCAGTGTTTTCATACCTCAAATAATGCAGAGAAAACAAGTTCATATTCATTTTTTAAGAACAATACCAATGTTTTAACTAAGGAAGAGTTCAGAAATCAATATTTGGTGAATAACCCTGATTTTCAATCACAGCTTTCATGCTTCTTGGGATGCTCTCTACCAGTCTTTCACATTGCTGTTGGGTGACTTTATGTCACTCCTGGTGCAAAAATTCAAGCAGCTCAGCTTTGTTTGATGGCTTGCTACCATCCATCTTCCTCTAGATCACATTCCAGAGGTTTTCAATGAGGTCCAGGTATGGAGATTGGGCTGGCCATGACAGGGTCTTGATCTGCTGGTCCTTCATCCACACCTTGACTGACCTAGCTGTGTGGCATGGAGCATTGTCCTGCTGGAAATACACCAATCCTCAGGAGTTGGGGGAACATTGTCAGAGCTGACGGAAGCAAGTTTTCTTCCAGGATAACCTTGTACGTGGCTTGATTCATGCGTCCTTTGGCAAAGACGCATCTGCCCGATTCCAGCCTTGCTGAAGCACCCCCAGATCGTCACCGATCCGCCACCAAATTCCACAGTGGGTGTGAGACACTATGGCTCGTAGGCCTCTCCAGGTCTCCGTCTAACCATTGGATGACCAGGTGTTGGGTAAAGCTGAAAATTGGACTCAGAGAAGATTACCTTACTCCAGTCCTCTATGGTCCAATCCACATGGTGTTTTGCAAACCTCAGCCTGGCTCTTCTTTGCTTCTCATTGATGAAGGTCTTTTTTTCTAGCTTTACACGACTTGAGCCCTGCCCCTAGGAGCCTGTTTCGAACCGTTCCTTGCCATGCACTTCACCCCAGCTGCCATTTGCCATTCTTTTTGTAGGTCACTTGATATCATCGTACGGTTGCTGAGTGACATTCGAATGAGTTGACAGTCATCCCGGTCAGTGGAGAGTTGTTTTGGCCTCCTGCCGGTCTGTAGCTTTGTTCCCAATGTCTGCTGCTTGACCTTGTTCTTATGAACCACCATCTTAGAAATTTTAAGGATGGAAGCAACCTGACGCTCACTGTATGCCTCTGCCAGTAAAGCCAGAATTGAACCCTTCTTTTCTGTTGGCATGGTCAGTAGTTATGTTTTGATTCCAATTACTTTTGAGGTACTACTAGCACTGTTTTTTGCCATCCAGCTGGTCCTATTGCAAGAGGATAGTGATGAGCACAGCAGTGGTTTTTATACTTTTCCTCGTTAAATAAGATTTGGTTCAGCTGAACACCTAACCAGTACCTCATTAAGTAGAATGAGGTGTGCTTGTGTTGGAATTCAACAGTCTTATAAAATTCAACAGTCTTATAAAATATAATTTATTGTTATAGATTAAACTACAAAGGAATATAAAGTAGTTCTAAATATTTCCATCTTGACCAGCTATAACAGTAAATAACTCAATAATATAATAACTACAATAATGCAACACACACAAGGGCCATGAATTTACCTTCATTATGAACACTTTTACTTTTGATACTTCTACATTTTTTTTGTAACACTTGTGTACTTTTACTTGAGAAAGATTTTGAATACTAGACTTTTAATAATAATGAAGTATTTTTATATTACTGCATTAACTAATGTATCTGATTCAATGGCAAAATAAGTATTTAGACCTTTTAGTTGAATAAAAGTAGCAATACCACAGTGTGGAAATAGTCTGTTACAAGTTGAAGTTATGCATTCAAAATTTTACATAAATATATATTAGTATCGTAGTATATTAGTATACAAGTATTAGCATCAAAATATTCTTAGGGTAACAAAAGTGAAAGGGGTCATTATGGAGAACGACCCAATTCAGAATAGTATATATTATATTATTGGTTTAATCTGTGCATCACTGCAGAAATGTGAAAGCAGCAATTTAATGTTTTTCACCAGACCACATCTCAGGACTGTTTAACTCGAGTTACCCCTTGACTGGCTCCCACTACTTTTCCCCCCTTATAAATGAAATGAATTACAGGGGATTTTAATAATAAAAGAATTGAATGATAATGATTAGATAATAATAATTATTAGTAAAAGCAAAGGATGGGCAGTAAAAATAAGAAAAAAATTTAAAATAATAATAATAAATAAAATAAAAAAGAACAAGATGAGAACAAATTGTAAATAAAATAAGTAAAGCAATCCATTAGTGTTTATTAGCATCAGTTTCTCTTAGGTTATACGTAATTTCTTTGTCAAAACGCATGCAAACAATGACTTCATTCACACAGTGTGGGTGAGGAAGGGATCTTCCCTTATCCAGTGAGACATTATGCAATTTTTTTTTTTTTTTTGGAAGGGGGGGGGGGGTTTGCAGCTGTCATGTCCGACCCAAGAAACACCACTGCTGTTCTCCAAACTCTCTGATTAATGCGCTTTACTTCACCTGGGGTTTGTTGGGTCGCTCGTCTTGTATTATAAGTCACATTCACGATGTCTGGTCACGGTCGGTTTCGCTAGTATCCCGTTACCGTCCCACCACTGACTGGAATTGGCAAAAAGTTCGATGGGCCAGTGCCGTGCAGGGAAAATTACGCATGCGCACAACAGGTTAAACGGCTTCTAACTGGCGCATGCGCCGTTACAAATCGTCAGAAGCAACAGCAGCGGTAGCTCGGGTCAGTCAGTCCAGTCAGCAGTCATCCACGCATCTATCTATATTCCCTTTTCTTAAATTAGCCACTTTAAGCTTCGCGATACCGCCCCCAATTTCAGCGTCGGTACGGAGCCGCCAGGCCGGGACAGAGACGGAGAGAGAGGCCTCGGCCATGGAAGCGCTCGGACCCGGTAAGAGATTTAAGAAAACAGAGGAGGAGCGAGCAGCGACGGAGAGAGCGAGCCTTGTGCGGGACGCGTGTGCGCAAATGCGTCGCTTCACTGGGGGCCGCGGCTGCAGCGAGGCCTCGACGCGCTGACGGGAAAACAAACCCGAGGCCCAGCCTCCGTATTTTTGTGTGTGTGTGTGGCTCTTATTTACATCGAGCGGGAGGACCCGTTCCCTGTCCGCACCCCAGGAGTCGGTGCGTTTATCGGTTACCCGGCCGTGTCTGCGCGGTTTTATTTATCCGAAGCGCGCACAGCCCGTCGTGTCGGGGCTGGCATTGTGTGAGTGGGGATTTAACTAGGACCTTCCTTCCTCCTTCCTTCCGCGTCGTGGTGTGTTTACGTTGGTGTTTGTTCGCGGTGTGTTTCGTCTTGGCTTACCCCCCCCCAAAAAAAAACTACGACCTCGTTTCCACGGAAAGGGGCCCCGCGTTGCCGTCGAAATTTGACCAAATATCCCCTTTTCTAGCGAAAAACCGTGGAAGTTTCCACCATCGCCGTGAGGGACCGCGCGTCTCCTTCGGGCTGGCAGCGTCCAAGATGACAGCGATGGGTGGGAAGAAAAAAAAGAGAACGAGATGAATGCCAATAAAACCCACATTACAGGCGTTAAACGAGGAGACGTGCGTATCCCTCGGCTCCTAATTTACTGGTGTTGCGCGAGGCTGTCATTGGTTTACGCGCTTCTCCTTGGGCAGCAGCCATGCGCCTGTTGGAGCTCAGGAGGGGATGGATGGCGCTTTTATCGATCGGAATCTGCAGGCCACCTCCATGTTATTCACCACCTATATGCTCACCACGGCACTTATTTTGCAGCGGTGCAGTGATCTGATGATAAGGCATGCGACGCAGTTTTTATTGTCCCCATACAACATGCAAAATATGTTTACCTATTTTTTTTTTTCTCTGAGACGAGCTGTGTCTTTTTTTTTCTTTTTTTTTTCTGTGTGAAACGGGGCTTTTGTTAAAAGAGGAATTGAATGCATCTTGCAGACTAGAGCACCATTTTTGCGCCGGGGAAGAAACAGTTTATTTTTGTTGACTTGCGGTATGTCCGCACACATCGCCCACTAGCTGCTGAGAGAAGGTGGTGGCATTAGGAAAAACCAGGATGTATTATTTAAGGCGTAAATATGCACTGCAGCAGCTTTCGGACGATTGTAACACAGATGCAAGAAGGTGTGTGAGCAAGTGCTTGGAGACAACAGTATCGTACAACCATCCACAGGTGTGTGTGTGTGTGTGTGTGTGTGTGTTGTGTGAGAGAGAGTCCTGGTAGCTTTGTTGTCACACATTCACAAGGTAGCTACATTTCCTTGCAGTAGTATATGATTGTCTGCCTTCCTAAGTGGAGTGTGGATGCAGATTTTTCAATCACACCGTGATTAACACGCACTGATAATGATAAATGGGGAAAATGGGGGGAAAAAAAAGGCTGAAAAAACAAAATATAAACAAACAAAAAATATAACAAACCTGTCCGACAAATGGCAGAAACGTTAGGAGTGATCAGATCAATAATTTGGTACATTTTTAAAAAGAAGGAATGCACTGGCGAGCTCAGTAACGCCGAAGACCATGGAAGACCACTAAAGTAATCACAGAATTTTGTCCTTGATTGGGGGAAAAAAAAAAAAACCCTTCACATTATCCAGCCGGGTTAAAAACACTCGAGGAGGTAGGCGTTTCATTGTCAATGTCTACAATCAAGAGACGCCTTCATGAATGTAAATAAAGAGGGTTTACCACAAGGTGCAAACCACTGGTAACACTCAAGAACAGAAAGGCCAGATTAGACTTTGCCAGAAAACATCTAAAAAAGGCTGCTCAGTTCTGAAAAAAGATTCTTTGGTCAGATGAAACCAAGATTAACTTATAGATGAATGATGGGAAGAGAAGAGTGCAGAGAAGGAAAGGAACAGCTCATGATCCAAAGCATACTACATCTGTCAAACATGGTGGAGGCAGTGTTATGGCATGGGCCTGTGTGGCTGCCAATGGAACTGGGTCACTAGTGTTTATTGATGATGTGACTGCTGATAGATGTAGCAGGATGCATTCTGGAGTCTATAGAGCTAAACTATCTGCTCAGACTCAGCCAAATGCTGCAAAACTGGTAGGACGGTACTTCACAGTACAGATGGATAATGACCCAAAACATACTGCGAAGGCAACACAAGAGCTTCTCAAGGCAAAGAAATGCAATATTCTTCAATGGCCAAGTCAGTCATCTGACCTCAACCCAACTGACCCTGCTTTTCACGTACTGAAGACAAACCTGAGGGCAGAAAGACCCACAAACAAGCAGCAAGTGAAGGCAGCTGCAGTAAAGGCCTGGCAAAGCATCTCAAGGGAGGAAACTCAGCATTTGGTGATTATTAAGGGTTCCAGACTCCAGGCAGTCATTAACTGTAAAGTATTTTCATCAAAGTTTTGAAAAGAGTCCTTTATAATTATGTTGGTTTGTCCAATTACTTTTGAGCCTCTGAAAATGAAGAACTATTAAAAATGGCCGTAATCCCTAAAAGGTTAATGCAGTATTTTTGTTAAACCCCTTGAATTGAAGCTGAAAGTCTACACTTCAGTTACATCTTCATGGCTTCCTTTCAGATCCATTGTGTTGGTGTAGAGAGGCAAATTTGCACCACTGTCCAAATACATATGTACCTGACTGTATAGACAGCTCTACACTGAGGGGTGGATGGTTCCATTTATGAATGGTCAGTAAGCCTCTTCTCAGTACATCTAGCTTTTCCGCAGTCCAGCGGATAGTAGCTCAGCCTAGGTGGTTTGCAGGTGTGAGCTTCAGTGCGATTCCTGCCCAGCGCCGTTAGTCTGACTCATCACCAGGCCAAGCCATCGTCCTCGATGCCTAGCTCAGGCCCAGGTGTCTCTCAGCTTGACCACACCGTGGTTACCGGGGACACGCATAGCATTAGTAGGCTCTACAGTGCGTGAGTGGCAAACCTCACTCAGCAAATGCGAGTGCACTGCACACAACCACCTAATGGTTTTCAAACATTAGGTCAATGAAGAGAGAAATACGCATACAAAGAGTGGAAGGCGGTTATCTTTGTTCCGTGTTGTGTGGCTCCTCGGACATTTCAGCGGTCAATTTGGTTCCAAAGCTGGAAAAACGCTAACGGACTACATAAGCAGCAGCAGGTAGACTTGTTTGCCTCCGTCATTTTGTGAACCAGGAAAAGCTCATTTCACTTCCTATGCGATTCAAAGTAGATGCAGCGCTGTCACACTCAGAGCAGAAGCATAGCGTCATGGAGGAAGCTGGCTTGACTGGGTTTTTTTTTTTTTTTTTTAAATTGAGACCTAAACGCCACATTTGACAAATCTGCAGGGTCTGTCTATATGATATCTAGCCCTGTCTAAAAATGTTTTACTGATGAAGTTATTCTGTGGGAGAAAAAAGGTTTCACAGACCAGATTGGATTGTCAACTCAAACCTATGGCAAGGCTGCCATGGGTTTGTATATTAAACATGATTGGCATCAATATGCAAATATTTATCAAGGCCAGAGTAATAAATATCAAAATATGTTTGTGACATTCGAACACATGAAAAAGACACATTCAGAAAAGAAGTCACTTAAAAGAAGGTTTCTTCTAGATGGACATAATGTTCTTCTGCCCTTTTGTAGCTTCAATTTGTAATTAAGTTTTAATTTAGTTGTACGCTCTAATGTCGGAAAACTTCGGTGGTCATGGGATGTTTATCTTGAATTTTCTCCTATTAGATGCTATTAGTTAATTTTTATTTTTTTTTAAGCCTGCTTGCCTGCGCCCATTTTTCCTCATGACAGGACTTGTCCAGGTTGGGGCTCTAAAGTATCCTCAAATTTGCATGAATATAGGCCAGCCTGTGTTTTTTTTTTTTCTAGCAGACAAGATACCAGTGCATGTTTGATTTTGCTTTCCTGTCATCAGGTTAGAGTTGAAAAAGATTACTTGAGTAGTCGGCGGGCAGAAAAATAAACTACTAACTGTCTTGATAATCGATTGAACCGCTTCAGTCATTTTCCCAGCAAAAATAGCGAAGGCATGCAAAAGAGTCTCTAGTTCTGGCTCCCAACACGCCAGGATTTGCGGCTTCTCTTTGTCATATACGGTTGTAAACTCAGTATCTTTTGGGTTTTGGACTGTTGGTTGAACAGAAACAGTAGTTTGAAGATGCCACTTTGGGCTCTGTAAAGTTGTAATTGGCATTTTTTCCTCACCATTTTTGATATTTCTTAGACTAAATGATTAATAGTAAAAATAATGAGCAGATTAATCAATAATGAAAGTAATCCTTAGTCGCAGCTCCACATCTGGTATTTTTTTCCCCCTCTGTTTTTCTTTCAGTTTTATCACCTACATATTTGTATCTATTTCCTCTTTCACTTGTTGCCATTTTGTTTGTCTAGATAAACTACCTGAAAGGAGAAAAACAACAAATCCAGTCCACTGAATGTCACCAGTTAGAAACTCATCTAGAGCTTATGACTGGTTGATACAGAAAATTAATCGACAACTGTTCTGATGATCAAAGTAGTCATTTCAGTTTTTGTTTAAAAAAAAAAAAAAAAAAATAGAATCTAACACTTCCCATTTCCAGCTTCTCGGCTGTGAGAATGTGTTGCTTCTCTTTATCTTCTGTGGTGGTAAACAGAATATCTCTGTGGTTTTGGACTGTTGATCAGACAAAACAAGCAATTTGAGGACATCAGCTAGGGCCTTTTTTTTTCTTTTTCTTTTTTTTTTTCTTTCTTTTCTTTGACCTTTTTCTCACATTTTCTAGACTCAACGATTATTCCACTTATCAAGAAAATAATTGGCAGATTAATGGACAATGAAAAACCTCAGATATGAGTGGTGGTGGTGTGAGTGGTAAGTAGACGGGTTCTAGAGGCGGGATGGGTTCAGGCATTTCCCATCGAACCACTCGCACACATTTCTAAGCATGGCAGTGTGGCAGCTGAGGAGGCTATATATAGGTACAGGTCTGTTTTTGGTGAAAGTGGAAAAGGGAGGACCTTGAACTCACTGAGCGACACACACAGAGTAAAAGCCTTTCTGCAGTACCTGTACATGCACCTAGTCAGCTGAAAACAGAAATACATGTGCAATGAAATACAATTCAATACACAAGGTATCTGCAGATCTTAGTCTTAAAAAGCATAAAATTTTGTTTCCTCCAAAAAGGCTTTAGAAGGCATTAAAGTCTTGATTTTTATTTACCAGATTCTATTTAAATATTTATATTTTCTCTTATTTTCTCTATTTTAAATGTTTTCTCGTGCCTGCCGTAGGCAGTACTGTGAGGTACAAAATGTTTTTGTAACCGATTGCGAGCTGCCAGGGGACGTTACACACCTATAAACTTAAAGTGGGATTTTTGCGACATTGGGTTGAATTAATGCTGTGACACTGAATTAATAGATGCGCTGATTTTTTAAAAATTGTGATTGTGGAATTATTGTCATATTCTGCTGGGAAATACTGAAAAACGTGATATAATAATAGATCATTCTAGGCTGTGTTGTGCCTACTGGTATGATGGTGAAACAAGTATTGCATCCTGTGTGATATTAGGAAGGTCTTAACTTTAACTTGCTGAACCCTGCAGAAACCATGAATACAGTAGCCATGCAATATGGATTCACTCTGGGAAAGGTAATTTTTCTTTTCCTGAGATTGTATGGAAGAGGATTAGACTCAACTGTGTAGTAACTTCTGTTGTTGTGGTGTTGTAAAAGAAAAAAAAAGCTGCAATTTATTCAGACTTTTTGTACACCCCGGTGTACATACACTGGGACAAAATCTTATATAAACACATTTTCCTGCATGTGAAGTTTTCCATACCCGCCATCAACACAAAGCACCAGAATGGAGGGAGAAATGAGTCTTCCTGAATTACTATTAAATTTCACGGTACGCCTTTTGTTGCTATCAGTAAGAAAAAAAAACAGTAGGACAATGTAGAGTGAATCATAAGATGATTTGAATCCAAGTCGTGACAAAGAACAGCAGGCACACAAAAAATAGCTTCTTATTTGAGACTGTGTCATAAACATAATGATTTAGAAAAGCTGAATGACGTTACAATCAAGCTAATGGGTTTTTTGTATGGGGGGTACTAGGGAGCGGGGGGGGGGGGGGGGGTGATTTGGGGCCCAGGCTACACGAGGGCATGTTGGGAAGCGTGTTTTCAGGAAGCGATGGGGAGGGTCGCGATTGTCTGTGTTCTCGCGCTTCACTTGCTAACTGGAGCGTGTGGGTGCATGGAGTTCAGGAGGACCCCTGCAGTCTCTTAGCTGTGAGTTGACAAAAGCATTAAGCAGCCTCCTCCAACCTCCTTCAATACCACCAACAAAATATTAAGTTTCTTTTAAGTTTAAAAAAAACAATATATATATATAATATATGTCTATATATATTTTGTCTCGTATGTGCTCAGTCTGTTGCTCACTGTTTTCCTTCTGTCCCAACTAACCGGAGCAAAGAAGTGCCGTATGTTTCCTCTGAGGCCTTTAGCGGACGCTCATTTTGCAGATTTCGACAGCATCACAGCGCCTCCTACCTTCCGTGTCGATGTAAACGATTAATGGTGATGTGTGAGATGAGTCATTATCAGCTTCGTTGTACCTAGAGGCGGCTCGAGGTCTTGAGTACATATGTCCTGTTTGTAACTGGTGATTAAAGTGTTTTAAGTAAATTGTGTGCCTCCCGATACCTGCAGCTTTTTAGGCCGCGGTGTAAGACTCTCGGGCACCACGCATCTTTTGGGCACCTGCGTGCACGCACCTACGTGTGCTGTATGCAATGTGTATGTGGTCGAGGTGCGTGTGTGTGCTGCGTGTACTGTGTGCAACGGTAATCCCAGACTCTCTGTGTGGCACCCCTCCATATGGCCCTGCTGCTGTCTGTCTGAGAGGAGCTAGGTCTTTGTCTCGGCGTGAGGGGTGGGCGCCCTGTGTGTCTGGGTGGAGCTGTGGGCGGGCTGAAGGATAATTGGAGGTCATTGTTTCGCCAGCCCCTTGTTGACCCATGTAGGTCAGGGCCGGAGTTGCAGATCAATCAGAGCGTATATTCGCGCCTCTGGGCTGTGAGGCCCATTACAGTGCATTCAAGCAGGTGTCACTGTTGGCAACAAGCTTGGCGTTACGCCGCGCACATTCATCTCTCAAATCTGACATTTTAATGGAGAGAGAAACGTACACCCTCTCACTGGCGTCTCTCTTGTTCTTGATACAAAATAAATGCCAAACAAGCTTCAGTTTAAATTTGATGGAGGATCTTTTTTTTACACAAGACTGGTAAAGTAGCCTGCACTGAGAGGAGGAAAAGGACTAAAGTTGTATGTATTTACCATCTAAAATAAAGAAAATTACTTTCTTTCTTCCGTAGTCTTGATATATTGATTTGTACTGTCAAGTAAAACCCATTTGGACCGTGACACGGCGCTAATCATTCATTGTCATGCAGAGAACCTATTAATTATGTAACTGTGAAATGGCATATTAAAATATAACCACTTTTCCCTTCTTTCTCTCCAGGCCCGCCTGCCCCTACCTCTCTGTTTCAGCCTCCACGGCGTCCCGGCCTTGGCACGGTGGGGAAACCCATCCGGCTCCTTGCCAACCACTTCCAGGTGCAGATTCCCAAGATTGACGTCTATCACTATGATATCGACATCAAGCCTGAGAAACGGCCTCGGAGGGTCAACAGGTAAAAACCTCGGGCAGTTTTTTTTTTTTTTCCGGTGGAGGTTTTAATTTAGGTATTTATAGTTTTGAAATGCCAGTTACATTTATAGCCATGATATCCACAGACTGCCAAAGGAGAAACTTGTCTCTTCTTGTGCAAGAAGTTTTAGATTCTAGTAAGTGGGGAAATTATATTGCAGAATGAAACTGCATAGCCTTTTTTTTTTTTTTTTTTTTTTTACATTGTCTCCAGAAGTATTGTTAAGTTTACTGGTATTCCCGTGTGCGTCTCACCATCCTGTTGTCTCGGCCTTTCAGGGAGGTGGTGGACACCATGGTCCGGCACTTCAAGATGCAGATCTTTGGAGACCGACAGCCTGGCTATGATGGGAAGAGGAACATGTACACAGCACATCCACTGCCAATAGGGAGAGACAGGGTTGGTATCTCAAAACACTTGACCCCGGTGTCACGAGCATGTACGCAGAGTTATTTTTGTCCTAAAAAAAAAAAAAAAAAAAACTGCGTGTAAATGTTTTTGTCCTGTAGAAAAAATCAGTCAGCTCTAAGGATTCATAAAAGGAGAAATAGTTTGCATGTAAGTGCCTTAACCGAATGGTTTGTTCACATTTTAGGAGTTGGTAGGCATGTGAAATTGTTTAGTGGATTAGGTTGAGCAGGCAGGCTAGATTTATGTAGATTTGTGAGTGGAAGGTTGCCAGATTCAATTCAAGATTCGCCTGGAAAATCCGGATCAAGAATGTGAGACTACTACTGCTTCTAAAAGAAGATACAACCCCAGACACTCTCTTGCTGAAATGCTTCATCAACCTGCCTGGTTCATTGCTTTGTGGGAAGTCATTTTGATGATGTGTTGTAATGTTTTTGTAGCCACTTTTCCTCAATCTACCTTGTACCCACATTCCTCTGAAAGATGCTCGAGAATATCAGGTTTTCTTCATTCAGTTAGTGTTATGTGATTTGGTTAAAGAGTTTTTATAGCAGAGTATTAGGAGGAAATATTTCTAAACTAGTAAATTTGAATTCTTGATTTTGATCACGTTTTCAAAAGTCTAGTATTCACATTTCTGCTTGAACAGTAAATGAGAATTACATCTTCCCCTCATGAGCAGAATTAAGTCCACTTTTTTTCTTTTTGTTTACACCTGTTGACTCTGTGTCTGCGTGCTGATAAAGTGTTTTAGTGCTGCCTCGTCTTTTGTCATATCAAAGACAAATTCACCAGGGATTCTTTGGTGTTTGCTCCCGTCTTTAAGTCTACCTTGCCCTTGGGTATTTATTACTGATCTCTTTCTGTCACGTGTTCTTATCACTTTCTCTTCCCTTGCCTTTTTTTTGCCTCGCTTCCCATGCCCCACCCCACTCCCCCCTTAGGTGGATCTGGAGGTGACCCTGCCTGGTGAGGGGAAGGATCAGACGTTCAAGGTGTCTTTGCAGTGGGTGTCCGTGGTCAGTCTTCAGATGCTGCTGGAAGCCCTCTCAGGCCACCTTAATGAGGTCCCCGAAGACTCTGTTCAGGCTCTGGATGTCATCACACGCCATCTGCCTTCCATGAGGTACCGCTATTAATCCTTCTGTGCCTTTCAGCAAACACGTTGGCCACATTTCCATGTGTTGACAGTTATTGTTTTTCATTTTTAATTTACCTGTGTTACTTAAATTCTTGTTGTCATGCGTCTCCTTGATCAAATCGAACTGTTATGGATTTCTCTATCCGTAGTTCATTACAGTACCACGGATAGATTTTCAGGGTGTTGGCTCACTCACATCAGCTTTTGCAAGACTATTAGTCTGAACTGCTTTTCTGACACATTTGAGTTCAGTCATAAATGAATCTTCACGTCTACTGACTTTATTTTAGCTTACACGCCGTAGTTATCTGACACACTACTGCATTATGAGAAACTGTTTTTGAGTGATGCTAGTCCAGTTCAGAGTTTCTGGTCACTTTTTAGCAGAGCAACCAATTGATCGTGCCAGCGATTGATCTTCTCTGTTTGTGCACACAGGTACACTCCAGTGGGGCGTTCATTTTTCTCCCCTCCGGAGGGCTATTACCATCCTCTTGGGGGAGGCAGGGAGGTGTGGTTTGGTTTCCATCAGTCTGTCCGTCCTGCCATGTGGAACATGATGCTCAACATCGATGGTAAGAACTGAATGGAAATGATTTATCTCAGTGCCGTGGGGGATTTAAATTTGCTCTGAATTCTTTCATTTACAAAAAAAACGAAACACTTTAACACAGTCATTTGTGATCATTGGTGTTTGTTAATATGATGAATCTTGTCACATCTAATGCTGTAGCCTCTGCCACAGCTTATTAGTCTGCTCAGCAAGATTTAATGTATTTTTTTTATGCACACAGTCACTGATAATCAGCAGCTGATGCTTTGGAGGGAAAAAAGAAAACCCACCAAATTTCTGTTCCCTCTATGCCCAGACTGTAACGGCAGACTTTATGTCCATCATGGAGATCAGATAGAAAAATTCAACTAATGGTTACATCCATAAGAGAAAAAATACAGATACTTGAATGAATGAATAGCCGAGTTTAATTCTTCTACATCTCAAATACGAAGAAGTACTCTGGGTTTGTTTCTAAATTTAGGTTTTCTGTAGCTTTATGTTTCCACTCAGTTTGCGGTTCCTACATAGTTCATGTTAAAATGTCGGCAAGGAAAGAATGCAGCAGGAAAATTAATATATGATTAGTGAAGGGTCGTGTTAGTGGGAACATGTGACCGCCATTGGCTAATGTGAGTTTCAGCTCGATAGATTTTTTTTTTTTCTTTTTTTTGCCAGTGTGCACAAGTCCAGCTTTATTCATGGAACATGTTGCGGATGAGAGTAGCTTTTAACTGGGCTGATGAGAGGAAAGACCGCATTCAGACCGACAGTAGCCCTGCATGGAAAAAAAATGGGGTCTTTGTTGGTGCAGAAGGGGGGGGGCCAATGCAGAAGGTATTGCAGGGGTTTATTCTGCAAAAAAAGTTGAACCTGGCTCAACCTTGACAGCAATACAATGCGATGTCATTTGGCAAGGTGCCACATCAAATAAAAGCGCACTTCCTTCATTGCAATGAATGATCAAATCATTGTTGTCCCACCCTTGCACTGTACCATTATATTTCGAAGTCACGGTCAGCCTTTAAACTCACAGTGGACTTCCCGTGTGTCTTTCGAGGCGTCACCTGTAGCTGAAATGGCAACGCCCGACCCAACCAGTTCCTGAATCCGTGATGGTGAAGGGGGTGGTTGAGCTGTCTGCTTAGCACCAAGACCAAATCACTAACTGTGACAGGGACTTGCTGTCATATAAACACAGGCCCTGATGTGTAAACAGGACTGTGATGGTTGGGTGTGTGCACTCGGTTATATTGAGGACCGATGTGAAGCGGTCTGTCGCTGTTGTTACGGATGAGACGAGGAACTTCATTATGGCTGCGAGAGGGTGCTTTAAGTCACTTGAGAGCTGCATCCCCACTCCCCAATTCTACAGTCTTGGCCAGACTCTGCCTGTGATATGCAACATCTTGGACTTCCGTGGCTTGCTCGTGGTTATTAATTTATGAGACTGGTTGATAAACAATCTCTTTTGCCCCAACAGTGTCAGCCACGGCGTTCTACCGCGCTCAGCCTGTGATAGAGTTCATGTGCGAGGTGCTTGATATACAGAACATCAACGAACAGACCAAGCCCCTGACTGACTCGCAGCGCGTCAAATTCACCAAGGAAATAAGAGGTGAGCACTCATTACCGCCACAAATACAGAACAGGCATTCATTATGTGACTTGCAATGCTCTGAATTTACCAGAGTAGAGGAGAGCTGGCAATAACAGACAAACACGCATCATACACAACTTGTACGATTCAGTGTGTATGGAGTAAGTAATCGAGTTCACCAATGCATGTAGGTGTGGGCCTGCAAGGAACGTGCATGTCCCCCCCCCCCCAAGTATGTCAGAACTAAAGAAACTACTCCCACTCCTGACACATAATCATGCTGTATACATACTGCTTAATCTGTGTAAACTGGGGAGTCTCAAATCAGAAAGTACGTCCTTCAGACTTACACAAGTGTTCAGATGAGTTTTTACTTCATCACTTACAGAATATAAAGCAAAAAATACAGCCATTTCAAGCAGTTCTTATCTGTGTCTCTTCACTTCTGTTGTTGTTGCTACACAAAGAGCCACAATATAACCCTACTGGGATTTTTCAGATTTGATGTAACTTTGAACCAGGCTGTGGAAGTTAAACTGCATACTTTCTTCGGCAGACACTTGTAAGCTCGCTCCATTCTTGCTGTGGTTTGTCTAAGTCAGTTACGACAAAGGAAGGAAAAAAGGAAACTGCAGAGAGCTGTAAAAACCCTCTAAACAATTGGCGGCCCTGTCAGCATTTATCTTTGTCAGAAGAGTGCAGCTCTGACCAGCTAAATGTGAAGATATGAAAATATTTGAGAACACAGTTGCTGGGAGAAGGGTCCTGCTCCTCTTAATCATTTTGTAAACGGGTTTTCTTGTGTGTTCTAAACAGGCTTGAAAGTTGAGGTCACACATTGCGGTCAGATGAAGAGGAAGTATCGTGTGTGCAATGTCACACGCCGTCCTGCCAGCCACCAAACGTAAGTGTCGTCCCTGCACTCAGCCGTGTGTTCACTTTTACATCTCAGCAAAAGCAATATTGTATGTGTAGAGCAATGTACCAAAAAGGCATAACATTGTAAGCCCTCATAAATGTCCAATCAGTGCAACCTTGGTCATGTTTTCCCTTTTTTGTGTTTTTTGTTTGACATACTCGTGGGCTTGTCTTTGCCAACATATTCCATTTATTCGCAGGTTCCCCTTACAGCTTGAGAACGGCCAAGCCATGGAGTGCACAGTAGCTCAGTATTTCAAGCAAAAGTACAATCTGCAGCTCAAGTATCCACATTTACCCTGTCTGCAAGTAGGGCAGGAACAGAAGCACACCTATCTTCCCCTGGAGGTGAGAGAGAGAGTCTGTTTTGACGCTTGAATTTATTGTAGGGTCAGGGAGAAATGCCTTTCATCTCCAACGGCGACTTTCCCCCTTTTTGATTCCCCGCTGTTGTTCCTCTTATCTGATTTGATTTTTGCTTCATTAATGAAAACATTTTTTTTCCCCGCTCTGTAGGTCTGTAACATTGTAGCAGGCCAGCGCTGTATCAAGAAACTGACAGACAACCAGACGTCCACCATGATTAAAGCTACAGCTCGCTCAGCCCCCGACAGACAGGAAGAGATCAGCAGACTGGTGAGTGTTATTTCCCTCCTGGTGTGGGAGCAGGGAAGGCAACTAGAGCAGCTGACGTTTGGTGTGAGTTTCTGTAAGGATTAGTAACTTTTAAGTTTTAGTCATAGCTTTGAACTCAGGCTTAACTAAATGCTGAATAAGAGAAACCTAGAAGAATATATTGCTTTAGCGGTTAAGGTAAACTTTTTAAGTCCTTCTCTTCGTCACTCCCACTTTTCTCCTCCTCACCCTTTCCCAGGTCAAAAGCAACAGCATGGTCGGGGGCCCGGACCCTTACCTGAAGGAATTTGGCATTGTGGTGCACAATGACATGACAGAGGTGACGGGGCGTGTTCTCCCAGCGCCCATGCTGCAGTATGGGGGCCGGGTGAGTACAGACACAGGGAGGGACTGTGGCAGGGTGAGTACTGGGCAGGGGCTGCACTCTGGGGGCGCAAGCCTGATTGGGAACACACGGGGGGGGGGGACATCACAGAGTGAATGCTAGAACACGGGGGAAGATCCAGGTTTGCAGAGGTCACTAATCAGAAATGATCAGAAACTTATTGAACAGTGGATTTTTGAGCCATGGCAAATTTGAGATTAATGAATATTTAGAATAGTTCAAGAGACTGCTGTCTGAAGCAAGGTTTATACTTTACAGTATACCCATTACATGCAAGTGTAACTGGAAATTTAATTGATGCCAATAATTCAGGTGGTGACTAGATGCAGTATCCAACTTTAAAATATGCAGACCAGTAAGATCTGGACCTTGCCCTGCGTTATAATCCTGTGGTGTATCTCAGAAGTCTGCTCAGTGTGTGTGTGTGGGCATCTACTTTAAATACTCTTTCCCTTCGCTGACGCAGCTTGTGAGCATGTAAATATTACGGTGCACGTAGATGAGGGCTCGGCTTTTCCGTTGTCACATTCAGTCGTGTCTGTGCAGATGGAGGAAATGAGACAAGGAGCTAGTTACTGCAGACTGCTGAGAGTCACCCTCTGAATCTCAAATCAGCCGTTCTAAAAGCTCCAGACTGGATGGTGCATGCAGAAGACAAGTGTAACACATTTTTGAGCAAACTTGTATGGACCTGAAAGGCAATCTATTTGCCTCCAGCTTGTCAACAGAAGACATGACCGGGAGAATTTTATAAAGACAAGAAATTTGCATTTTATCCGTATATTTTTTGCAAAAACACAGAATTCTGAATCTACCATTACTGTCTGGTTGTAAGGTGTGAAAGGCTGAATTGGGCATCAAGGATTGTGTGTAAAGGGGGCAAAAATGGATGTGCTCCAACAGGAGGACGATAAGACTCGTCGCCGACCAGCATCTAAGTAAAATCTGGGTAAAATATTTACACGTCTGTGGAGTGACTTTATCTCCAATCTGAAAATGAAAAGGTTAATATGAATACTACAGGGGCTGGAATAAACAGACGCGTGACAAATAAATTAAAGGAAAACCATAAAAAATTAATGGAGAAGCAGGATGACAGTGCCCCCATCCATAGGGTATTGGGGGGGGGCACTGAATGGTTTTTATGAGATGATGTGAATCATATGCTGTGGCCTTCGCAGTCACCAGATCTCAACCCAGTTGACAACCTATGGGAGATTTTGGACTCACATGTTAGACAGCGCTCTCCACCACCACCACCACCACCATCAAATGAGGGAATTTTTTCTGGAGGAATGGTGTTACTCCCTCCAGTAGAGTCACAGAGACTTGTAGAATCAATGCCAAGGTGCAGCGAAACTGTCGTGGTGGCGCGTGGTGGCCCGACACCTTACTAAGAGACTTTCTGTTGGTTTTTTCCCTTAAATTTGTCACCCGTCTGTAACTCTCCATTCAGAGCCAGTGTTCAATGAGTCTGCTAAGACGAGATGAAACTTTAATGATCCCTGCAAGGGAAATTGGCTCCGTCTTTGGCTGGTGCTTTCAACTTCATTGAAAATTGTTCCTCAGAATTAAAGCAGATTGCTGCTTGGAGGAAAAAAAAACAAACAAAAAAAAAAAAAACACTTCGCCATTGCCAAGCTTAAATCCCACTATTGGCTGCCTGAACTACTTGGATCAGGCTGAATGGTGTGTGTATATATACAGTATAATTTACCTAAGATCCTGTCACAACACTCTCTTTCTGAAAGGCTTATCCACTTGCCTGCTGGGATATCGGGTCTAATCGGCTTCCAGTTAAATGCCCTTAAATGTAGACTGAAAGCTTTTCCCATTTCTCTGCTCACTTGGTATGAATGAAACACACACACACACTTTTCATTTTATTCAGTGATATACTGACGTCGATGTACATACAGCTGCATTAAAAGTATTCACAAAAACAAAGATGAACACACCCTGATGACGCTGTATGCACAACATATGTAAGATGGGAAAGGCTACAGTCTATTTCCTGTGTAACATGCATTGTGATGACATTTTCTTTTATTGCTGACAAAAACCTGCAATCATTTATTAAGTAGTTTTAAATCCTGAAACTGCTGTTAAAGATTTATTATTATTTTGTTTTTAAGACAGTCTTGTAATGAAGTGGACAAGCTCTTACCTTTCCTTGGCACGCCACACTCATATAGTTCATTGTGGTCACTTGTTTCGGAGAATGAAAGCTCTTAATGGCCTTTGGCAAATCTTGTTAACTTAATTGAAAGCCACTGCCCTGAATTTGTATTCACAACCAAACTCGAAGTAGGAGCACTCACCTAATGATATCCCTTAGAGTAAATATAATACTCTCGTTTGCTGTTCATTTCAGGACTCTTGATATGAGAAAGCTATAAATCCCGGATATTTATGTGCATTAAGAATCTGAGCCTTTCTCTTGTAAACAAGCTTCACAATGTTGTGCCTGAAATTAAGGTCACATCAGAGCTATGTAATACAGCTTTATAATATCAAACCAACCTAAAAAATGGTATGAATATATGAAAACCGGTTTGGAGCATTTCAATGTGTGTACAAATTCTTTATTGTGCCGAGTCTAACAACGTACAGCGGGGCTGGGTGGGATGTTAATGCATTATGTTTTTCTGTATATGGGAGTAAAATCAACGTGTGGGTTGGGATGTTGTACCTTTTGCGTTGGCTCATCCAACCGGAGGGTTGACTAAGAGAATAGGGACTCTCTCCGCAGAATAAAACTGTGGCCACGCCCAACCAGGGCGTGTGGGACATGAGAGGGAAGCAGTTCTACGCCGGCATTGAGATCAAGGTCTGGGCTGTGGCCTGTTTCGCCCCACAGAAACAGTGTCGGGAGGACCTGCTCAAGTGAGTCATGGACTTTTGTCATATTGCGATGTTCAGACTTGTCTCAGAAATGTATTTGACAAGGACACGGGAAGGTGGCAACGTGAGGCTAATACAGATGAGGCTTATGCACTGTTTCTTTTTAGTCACGTAGCACGCATAGACAATTTGGGATGAGTCCACAACATTGAGCCTGACTGAAATGTCTCACCAACTAATGGATACATGGCAAGACATTTTCACACAAACCTTCAGAGTTCCCAGGCGATGTATCTTAATGACTTTGGGGATCTCCTGACTTTTTCCTCTTGTGCCACCAGCAGGTTGATATTTGTGGTTCAGAGTGAAATGTCTCCGCAGCTGCCAGGTGGATTACGGTGGAATTTGTTTGTCGTCACAAAATACCTTCGAAATTAATGACATTTCCATCAGACTCTACTGTACCCCGAGTTTAGTGTTTCTCTGCACGTTAGCAAATGTTAGCATACTAAAATGTGAAATTTCATGATGCTAAACGCATGAGAAAAGAAAAATATCCTACATTTACTTCACCCCGACTGCTAAAGATCAAAAACACATTTTAAATCTCAATGTTTATCTAATAGTTTCCTTTACAGTGAACATCACAGCATCCAGAGGTGACGGCGTGGCTGTAGACTTGTTGTAAATCTGCATATCCTTGCTGTTATGAATTTTTTTTTTTTTTTTTAGATAGCCTCTGCTTGTCCTCATGCTGCTGATTTCTGATGAGCTTTTAATGCTTTTCAATAGGAGCTTCACTGACCAGCTGCGAAAGATCTCAAAGGACGCTGGGATGCCCATTCAAGGCCAGCCATGTTTCTGTAAATACGCCCAAGGAGCTGACAGTGTGGAGCCGATGTTCAAACACCTCAAAATGTCTTATGTAGGTCTGCAGCTGATTGTGGTCATTCTGCCCGGCAAAACCCCTGTCTATGGTAAGAAACTGAAAATCCTCAATTTTTGCATTTCGTTGAATGAGAAAAAGCCAAAAGCTTTTTAGATTTGCGGTTGGGACACAGGAAGACGGTCATATGTAGGAATTCCAACTTTGCAAAGCTTCATTTTTTTGATTCTACAGGTAATGAATTGGTTTTTTTCAACTACATTTCTGTGATGTTGATCTCAGTCATCTCCTGTCTTCATCTGCAGCTGAAGTAAAGCGGGTGGGAGACACTCTCCTTGGCATGGCCACCCAGTGTGTCCAGGTGAAGAACGTGGTGAAAACGTCCCCTCAGACCCTCTCCAACCTCTGCCTCAAGATCAATGCCAAGCTGGGAGGCATCAACAACGTCCTGGTGCCTCATCAGAGGTCAGCATGGATTTTGTCATTTCTACGCTGCAGTCCAGATGGGAGTCTGGAATGCTTCTTGGCTTTGAATGTTGGAGATTGGTTAGATGTTTTCTGGATGCAAATAGTCCCCTGGTAATCATCTGGTAAAGAGAAATATGAGTTGAAGTAATAAACTGCATAGTTTTCATATAACTTTTGCAGTTCCCAGGATTTAATTCATCTGGTGCTTGTATTTGGAGAATCTTGAGGAATCAATTTTTTTTGTTGGCTTTTAACTTTGTAAAATGATATTTGGGTCTTTTTTTTTTTTTCCCCCCTCATACTTTTCACCATAGTAGTGCTGGTCTCGGTTAAGACATTGAATAAGAAATATAATGTACAGGCCTGTGATGCGAAGTCTCTTCTTTCTTTTGTGCGTCCTGTTCTTGGTTCAGGCCCTCTGTGTTCCAGCAGCCGGTCATCTTCTTAGGCGCTGACGTGACACATCCTCCAGCCGGTGATGGGAAGAAGCCGTCCATCGCGGCGGTGGTGGGCAGCATGGACGGCCACCCCAGCAGATACTGTGCGACAGTGCGAGTCCAGACGTCTCGACAAGATATGTCCCAGGTAGCTGAGACAATTTGTCGATTTAATCGATCAAGCAATCGCCAGAAAATTCATTGGCAGCTATTTTGATAATTGATTAATAGTTTTTGTCGAATTTCAAACAAACCACCCAGTTCCAGCAACTCAAATATGAGGATTTGTGGCTTTTCTTTGTCATTGAAGATAGTAAATTGAATATTTTCTGATTTTTAGACTCTTGGTTGAATAAAAAAGCAATGTGAATACATCACCTTTAAGCACATTGCAGCCCTATAAATGACATTTGGTTTTGGATTTTCCTTCGGTTGATAAGATCATAATTTGCTAATTTACTGAGTAATTCCTAAAATCCGTCTGTTGAGTTTGAATGCACCTCTGGCCTGTTCACTGCTGCCATATGTAGTTTAGTTATAAGTAATATTTTAAGTTATTATTTTTAATTTATCATGATAGATGCTAGTTTTAGATTCAGGTTTATGGATATATCTCTCTCATCAAAGTCTGACGGACCCGTTACACTGCAGTTTTCTGTGTTTTTTTGTTAACCGTCCCCTTCCATTTTCTTTATTCTCTATTCTGAGTCTAAATCAGATGTCATTGTCTCTCCAGGAGCAGCTCTTCAGCCAGGAGGTAATCCAAGACTTGACCAACATGGTGCGGGAGCTGCTTATCCAGTTCTACAAATCCACGCGCTTCAAGCCCACACGTATCATCTATTATCGTGGCGGCGTGTCTGAGGGACAGATGAAACAGGTTAGACTGGCAATACGGGGCAGTGTTGAACCAGTTATTTTAATACTTGTTTCCAGCTTATTCCTGTCATATTATTGGCATTTGGGTGTATAAGTCGCAAGTGTAATTTATGAGGCAGGAATGGCAGCTCTGCCTCATTATGAGAGGAGAGTGTGAAATAAGCACAGATGCACTATATTGATGCATGTTGCAGAGGATACCTCTCAAATGTGTGCATGTTTTTGTGTCTTTCCAGGTGGCGTGGCCAGAGCTGATAGCCATCCGCAAGGCCTGTATCAGTCTGGAGGAGGATTATAGGCCGGGCATTACCTACATTGTGGTCCAGAAACGTCACCACACTCGTCTCTTCTGCTCTGACAAAGCCGAGAGGGTCCGTGGGAGTTAATTTTGCCTCGACATGCGATATTATGATTTTCTACTGTACAAAACTGTATTAACTTTGTATTAACTGCAGGTTGGGAAGAGTGGTAATGTCCCAGCTGGCACCACAGTGGACAGTACCATCACGCATCCGTCCGAGTTTGACTTCTACCTGTGCAGCCATGCTGGGATTCAGGTGAGGGATACAAGCTCTCGCACTGAGTTTTATTACAGATGATGATCTCACGAAATAAAATATCTCCACTTGATAGGAATTCAGATGCAACTTTGAAATGTGTCCAGCTGTCTCCAGTTCTCCAGGTCTCATTTGCAGCTTTGAAATGGTGCAGGGATTTGGCACATTTACATGCAATAAAATACAAATAATGTTTAAAACCTATTATAATTTTCTTTAAGTGTACAGCAATCAGGCTCTGTGGTTAACGCAGTAATGATGCTTAATGGCAATAAACAGCATGATTTGGGATGCTTGTTTGACCCATCAGATGGTTTGGCTGTTATCTATAGTGATAAACTGCCCACAAACTATCTTTCAGTATAAAACACTTGTCCCCTTTTAAATTTAAAAGATAGCTGCAAGAAACGACTGCAAACACACTTCCGCTGGTTTGTAATGTTAGAGCGTGTGCCTCCTGCTCTTACAAAAGAATCAAAGTTTATTGTGTCACCAGGAAATTGTAGTGCACCACGTCGCATTGCATTACATGAAATTATCAGTACAGTATTGACCTGTAACGTATTATTATGTTCCGTCCCTTCCTCAGGGAACCAGCCGACCGTCCCACTACCACGTCCTGTGGGACGACAACTGCTTCACGGCCGACGAACTGCAGCTCCTCACCTACCAGCTGTGCCACACCTACGTCCGCTGCACTCGTTCAGTCTCCATCCCAGCACCGGCCTACTACGCCAGGCTGGTGGCTTTCCGAGCCCGCTACCACCTGGTGGACAAAGACCATGACAGGTAAGGAATTCCTGGGCATTTGTGCTTCCAGTTCAGGGGAGCTCCATATCCGGTCATGCCTGAAATGTACTAAAACTAGAGTGTTAGTACATCGTAAGCACTGCGTGACACCATAGGAAAAACGCTTAACACGATTGTCCTGACGGGATGATATGCTCAAAATATTCAGTACCGTAACTGCTTAGACCACTTAACCAGTTTTGATTAAGCTTAGAGGAAGGATGCATGGACTTGTATCAAACAGGCCTTTCTAATGTCGCTTGTTTTTCAGTCATGTGACATCAGACAGTGCTGATGACATTGTTCTGAGAAGACACTTGTGGACAGTTATTCATCACATCTTTGCTTTTTTTAAAAATAAGCCTGTCAATCAGTACCTTTTTTTTTTTTTTTTTTTTTTTAAACAATTTGGAGACTTTTGAATGTATTATATGAAGCTTTCTCAGGCTCCACATTAACTTGAGAATTTATTGTAACATTTTACTTTTGACTGATAGGACATTGTGTGGCCAGGCAACTCTCCAGTGTAAGGGCCTCTAGGTCCTCAGGCGAGGGTCAGTTGGCTGTTTCTGGTTTGGTTAGTGTATGTTTTGCGTGCCTTTTTTTTTTTTTTTTTTAACTTATTGCCAAGCAATTGGTAATGGTGACTTAACAGACGAAATTTAAAAAAAAAAAGGTCTCCTTACTTAATGACATAGACAATATGGAGGAAACAGGAGAGAAAGCTCTCTGGATTGACCCCAGGCCACTGGAAGCACATGCCTTTCCCAGAGGCAAGACACTGCCCACGCAGCGATCAGGATACGGCTTCTGATTCTTGTTGTCACCTCTCCCCCGTTCATTTCCTGCATTTTTGTGATATCATTCCTGATGGAGCCGGACTAAACCCTGCCTTTCTCTATATTGCAGTGCTGAAGGCAGCCATGTGTCTGGCCAGAGTAACGGCCGGGACCCCCAGGCGCTGGCCAAGGCAGTTCAGATCCACTATGATACCCAGCACACCATGTACTTCGCCTGAGCTAGTGAGCACGTCAGCCAGTCCACCCGCGGATTCCCCTTTTTTTTTGTTTTTTTTTCCTGTCTTTTTATTTCCTATTTATCAGTCTCCCTCTTCTTCTCCCATATCTCCCCCCCCCCTCTCTGTCTCTCCTTGTCGTCTGTCTCTTTCTCTTCATACTCATCTACATTTTTCTGAATCTGCACCAAAGCGGCTCTTGGACAGGAGAAGCTGCTGTGTCTCGATGTTCAGCAGTTTCTGTTTCATGGAACAATCTCCAACCAGCGTTCCCAGTTGAGCTGCCTTTCTAACCAGCAATCCAGCACTGCGAATCCTGAGGGTTCCCAGTGCACAAAGGAAAACAACGAAAAAACAAAAACAAACCATACACACACACATACTACAAGTTGAGCCATTATTTTTAGTTTGTTTTTGTTTTTTCTATCTGAATGTCTGCACTCTTGTGTTTGTAAGATACACTGAGCAAGGGAGTGGATTGGCACGATCTGTGTCAGCACAACTCTTTAGCTCTCCCAGCTAAGCAGGACTCTTATCTACTTTTACCTCAAAGCCCCTTTGGGCAAAATCTGTCACAAGGTCTTGGGTTTATCGGGTGGTGGGGAGGGAACTCTACGTGAAAAGAGATGGAGGGGAGTTGACCTTTTGAGAATGATATATATATTTTTTTCCTTTTTATGAGCGTGTGTTTTAACTTTTTCTCCTTTTACGGTCTTTTACAAGCGAGGTGACCTGGGTGTTCATGCCCATTATTACTTTCCTCCCATCTTAGCAAAGAATACGCAAGTCTATATGTGTGTTTGTGAGTATGTGAGTGAGTGAGAGTGTGTGTATGTATGTGTGTGAGTGTGTGTGTGTGTGTGTGTGTGTGTGTGTGTGTGTGTGCGCGTGCATCTCTGTATATACATGTACTGCTGTATGAAAGTGTGTTTTACGTGTGCATGTTTCATGGCAGGCCACTGAATTGTAAAGGGAAATCAAGGAGATAACTGCTGTAAATGCCTCAGATTTGTTGTTTTTATATTCACACATACAGTACAAATAAGCATATATTTACATCTATAGAGCAACTTTGAGACATATGACTTAAACAGGCCTCATAGAGGCCGGTGTGGGTATTTGTAGCAGTCCTGGGTCACACATTAATCGAAATGCTTTGAGCTACATTTTGAACATCGGTGCATTAGCCTACTGCTATTGCAAGACGGGTGGGATCTGCACCTTTGGGGAGCCACCTGCTCCTTTTGTGCCTCAAAACATCATTGAATCCCAGAAGAGCTAAGTACTGGAATCCATTTCATGTAGAAAGTGCGGCCAGGTCTGATGTGTAGCAGTGTAGTAACTGTGGTCTGGCCTGTGACTGGCTCAGCATTGGGACCTGTTGATTGGCTGAAGGCGTTAGACACAGAGTATGGAGCATGGTCTTATCAGCCTTGCTCTCTGTGTGAAAATCGGGATCTTTATTTTTCCTTGGACCTGATTATCTGAAAGATTATATGAGGACACAGCTGGACGTTGCTTTTTTTTTTTTTTTTTTCCCAAGTAGTTTCAAGGGCCGGAAACCAATGTAGTTTTTTGAGGTCTCCTTTGCTAATACTGGCCAACTCATTGCACTGACCCGGGACGCTAGGCAAGCAACAGAGGGCACTCTCAATCTCTCTTACCTTTATGCATTTATACATATGAATCAACAAAGCAGATTTGTAAAAGTTTAATATAAGATGTTTTGTGGTTATCTTAAAAACTGTTGTTTAGAATTAGTAGTTTACCGTTGATGTTGTTATCGTTGTTGTCAATGTTGTTACTATTGTGATGAAATTTTAAGGATGGCAGCAAAGCCAGTTATATAGTTACTAGTGCGACTTCAGGAATAGACTTCGGTTGATGAGCTGCAGGTTGAGGAGTAGAGCTTTGGGTTGGAAATTTTTTTTTTTTTTTTGTAGCATTCTGGCTAATAGTGAGAAGAAAATAGGCCCCAGGCTGGATGAATTCATGTTTCCTCTGTAGGCTACTCGCGTGAGTAACGGTTAGCGGCAGATTTAAGGTATTGTGTAGCACTCCAACTGGTTAAACAGGTCTGCCGCGGCGTACATCGCTCAGTTGATATCGGTTGATTTTTTTGATCAGATAGATGGAGACAATCAGGGATTGTAATCAGAGTGAACCTAGATTAAAGGATTTGTTAAAAAGCAGTTTGTGATTGGCAATGAGTTGAATTTTTAGACTTTTTAAAAATGGTTTGTATTACTCTGTGTGTATTTGAAGTATACCCATCTTAAAGTCTCTACTATTTAACGGTGGTTGTTTCCTATTTTTATGCATTTTTAACACTGGATTAAATGAATTGACAATAAGCATAAGCACTGCCCTTGGACCCACCTGTACAAACACTCAGCAAACTGTTACCATAGCAAAAAAAAAAAAAAAAAAAAATAGTGACAGTTGCAAAAGTGGTGTCCCCTGGTTCCGCGGCGGGATAAAGATGTAGGACAGAGGGTTTGGAGAAACGGTCGGCGTGCACGCCTCATCAGGGGGGGACAGCTCAGTGAAAACCCTTTTGTAATAAACCACCCGTAAAGCAGCAGGTTTACTATGAATGAGTTTGAGCACCTGCCTGTTGAAGGCGTGGGCGTTGGCATCAGCCAAGAGCAGAGAAGCAGTAAATGAGGAGGGCTAGGGGGGGATCGGGAGGGTGTTGTCCAGGCATTGCATGCAATAAGTTTGTGTAAAGGGGGCAGATCAGTTTTTAAAACATGCACTAGTTTTACCAAGCCAAGTGGGCGGTGATTGAATATTCATCTGGCATCTGTAATAGGGAATGATTTGATGTTCCTAAATCACAATATTTGATCATTAAACTCCGGTCAGATAAATGATCACTCTCTGTTTTTAACATGACATTGCAAAGCAATATTAACCCGGTTCTAGTTTTCAAATGTGGAAAAACAAAGCTATAATTCTACTCATTGTTGTTCTTGTTGTTGTTGTTGTTGTTGGTCTACTCTCGCTATTGTCTCTGTACTTTTATTTTTCTTAATTTTTTCGTTTATTTTATTTGCTTGTATCAATCAGTGGGAATGTGCATTTGGTGGAATAGTTACGTAGGCTTTAGACAATTTTCTTTAAAGTAACAAAAATTTAGACTTTGCTCGCCTGCATGCCAGAGTATTGTCCGTTTTTTTTTTAAAAAAAAAAAGAAAAAAAAAGAAAACCTTTTTGGAATCATATTTATGAGAAAGAAAAAATATAAATGTTTTTTTTTTTTTTTTTTTTTGGTAAATGTTTATCAACTTAGTGGGACTGTTTTTAGGCTAGCAATATTTGTCAAGTCTCTCTAAGATGTATTTTAAAGATTCCTACACAAATGTCAGTAATTTGGGAGGTACAAGCTGTTATCTGAGGTGAGGGGGGGGCCGGCTCTTTGCGTCGTGTTCAAATTCAAACGAGGTACTTTCTTCAAACGTGGACCCGTGAAAGAGCGAACCCCCTCTCCTCTTTGCCAGGTTACTGTATCGAGCATCCATTTTGTCTCCTTGTTCCTGGTTTGTACCTGTGGCCACGCCTTTTGGTGGGGGTAGGGGTGGGCGGGTGGGGGGGTGGGGGGGGCTCTCCTGTCTCCATGGCAACTCTGCTAACCTCTCACAAATGCACTTCCTCTTTGTGAAGGGGTCCCCATGGCATCAACGGAGCAGGATTACCTCTTTTTAACCTTTTTAAAAAAAAGATCCATAATTCTTTTGTGCCCCAATAAAAGGAGAGCATGAATTATTTTTTAAATTCCTCTCACTTTGATATATTGTTATATCTTAACGGATTTGTAATTTGACATTGTGTATTGTGTATTTTAATTTTATTATATTTTTCCTTTTGGTTCCTTTTTTTGGGGGTTTGTTATAGCTCTGCTCTTTTTCCTCCTTTTTTTTTTTCTTTTTTTTTTTTAATTTTCTGCTAGTGGTCTCTGAAGCTGTGTGTTATTGTCTAATAGCAATAGAACCGTAGAATTGGAACATTCCAATTCCGTGAATGGAACGTTCCGATCCTGTCGATGGAGAGGAATCTTTTCTGACCAGTGGTGAGAGGCTGGGGCATGTTCTAGCTCCGCCCCCCAGCAGAGGGCCATTCACTGGCTGTTATTGCTATTATGTGACATGTTAAACTTTTTTGTTTTGTTTTGTTTTTGTTTTTTGTTTTTTTTTAGCCTGCAGGGAATTCTTGTGTTAATGTGCAAAGTAATAAATTGGTATTTTATGCCTATACCATAGCTCGTGTGTTCTTGTCATTGATGACAAATGGCTGTGTGTGTGTGTGTGTGTGTGTGTGTGTTTAGTCACTAGATGGCATTCTTTACCAAGCTAACTGGGATCACATGATTGCTGAGAACGGTAAAACATTAATGATGTAACCATTACCTTGATGTTCATCGAAGATCAAACTGAGGGTATGAAGTGACCGAAGCAGCTTAATGATGCTTTTTTCCACAAGTTGTTTCATTAGAGGCCTGTGCTCTTACCATGTAAAAACAATTTATAAGTGGCCGTGTTCACACCCACCATACAATAGTTGCTGCGTACAGGAAAATCCATGAAATACAATACAAAGAATACCCGCACACTAGATTCACAGATCCATTTTATTGTCGATGTTTGAACCAACAGGTCTTCTTCAGGTAAATAACCACAATTGAGAATTGAAAGATACATATTAAAGCTCTGTTACTCTATTCTTACCATGTTAACCAGTGTAGATGCAGTTTTACTGAACTTTGTTTTAGGTGAGCATGTGGCAAGAAAAGCTTAAGAGTTCATACTTCTTACAAAAAGCCCAGTCACCTTTCTTTTTACAATGAGACGGTGTATGGGCTTGAGGATCTTTGGGCTTTACTAAAGTACTCTAGAACACAAGTTTGTCATATACTCTAGCTCAGGGCCTAACCTAGACATGTAAAATAAAATATATATATATATATATCTATATGAATGTAAGTGGCAACCAGTGTAGCAGCTTAAAATATAATTACTGTATATTTGTTTGGCACCATTTTATCCGGGCACATACATGTGAAAAGCAAAAGAAAGAATGGAATCCTATGGTTTTTAAAAAAAAATTTATAATTTTTTGCATAGGAGTATTAAAAACACACTCAAATTCTCTTACATTTTTCTATTTATTTGATCAGTAACCACAGTTCCCTTCTACACACACACATTTTGGGAATAAAGGCAGTAAAATTTGGAACCAAACAAACATTTGCTGGCAGCTGACGTTCCACTGAGGTATTCACGGAGCGGAGTATACTGAATCAATTTAAAAAAAACGGTGGTATATTACCTATTTGTTCATTAATGTGTATTACTAAATGTTAAATAAACAAATTACATTCCACATTTAAGTCGTGACGTGGTTATCAGTAGCCAAACATTCACAATGCGATTTGTTTACACTATTTTCCACTTCTCCTGTGAACTTAGGATACAGTGCTGTGGTTGTTGTAGTGCCTCCGTTCCCGATGCCTAAGACAAGAGTTCATGCATTCAGCTGGGATGACCGCCTCTGGACAAAAACACTGAGTTAAGGATGTTGAATTGCCCACAAAGTCTGTATTTTTGTGTGTGAAATCAAAAAACACCAAACCTCAGTCACCCTCCTTTGTAGTGATAATATGACACATAAATTGTTTTATTGAAAAAAACAAACATTTGTCTTAATTACAATGCATATAAGGCTGCATGAAATTAGCAATAACTGTGGTGTATTTTCACTACAATCATGTACTGGACCCGGGCTCCTGTAGGCGCGCGCACATACACACACACACACACACACACACATCTGTCTGTTTATCCATTCACACTGGATAGCATTCATTGGTATGTGTCACCCTCCTCTGACTCCCTTTGTGTATCATCGCCTCTCCTCTCCTCTCCTCCTGTTTCCTGTGCCCCGGCTGGTTGTCATGACCACCGTTACCAAGGAGAGCGGAGGCTACAGAAGAAAGGAAACCTGAGCCACAGATCTTGATGCCGTGATATTTAATTCATCGGCACAATGGAACGCCAAGGTTCAGTGTAATGCAGATCGGGCGAGAGCGGTCCTGGTTAGGGGGGATTTCTGAATGTGAAGACAAAGAGCTGCTGTCGCATCCTTCTGTCACACAAAGTCTATTTTTTCTCCACTAGCTGTTTTCTTAACAATAACTACCATATGTTTAAATTACTATAATAAATGACCTGACAGAGACCTGCCATTTCAGCCTGTTTATGTTTCAGCCACAATTTTGTGACACTTTGAAATGAAATAATTAAGATTAAACAAAAAGCAGTTTCGGCTAAAGTGTCAGAATCCTGGGTTTTGTAGTTTCCCCATTGCCAAAATGAAACCGTGTGTCATGATACAGTGGTGAGCGACATTTTACCTGTAACCTGTGTATTTCTCCTGTGGCTTTTCAGCATTTCAAGCTCATTGTTTGACTACCTATGACCCCACTTTGTAAAGCTGTTCCTCTCTTTCAATGCCGTGTCAGAAAAAAAGGGCAAATGAAAGCTAATTTTTGTGACAGCTCCTTTAAAATACATGTGAATTTGTGTGGTATGGAGCAATACAAAGTGTGTAATCCCCATTGTAGAGGCCCTCCATGTTGTCTTTGTGTTAACTGATCCACCTACAGACACTGCTCCATCCCCATCCATCCACCCCTCCCTCCTTTTGTTGTCTCACCCTCTTTGGCCCTCTCTCCCGCATCACTGGGGTTTCTTTTTTTTTTCCCTGTGGTTCAGTGTCGCTTTTGTAGGTTTGACAGCGATGCTGAAGATGGGACGGAGTGAACTGATGCTCTGTTTACCCAGAAGTCTCACTACGCAGCCCTGATTTTTTTTATTTTTACTCTTGTTGGAACCGGACTGACCCATTTGGGCTGCGTGGATACCGCAGGAAGCTGTTGGGGAGGAGGGTGAAGCCGAGCGGCAGCTGAAGTCTGAAGTGGCCTTGTCAAGGCTTGGACCCCAGCGTGTTTATTGTCAACAAGGCAACACGTCAGCTGGCAACAGCACCAGTGTCTGATGATGAATTCTGCTGGCTGTTTTCCTCTGGAAACCTGTGCTTTTTAAAAAAAAATTTTTTTAGATAACACCGATTAAAAGATGCTCAAATAAGGGCCTGGAAGAACCTCTTTTGATTGATCACCTCCAGTGGATATTTGTTTAATTTATTCTATGAGGACAAAACCTTGGATTTCTGTGGAACAAGAGGTAAAAAGCTACACCGGATTTTTATTCTGTGTAATCGAGCATCGCTATTTTCAACCTTGCAGTGACAGGATACACTCCTAGCGGCATCAGTGGCCTAGAATCCAAGTATCAGGTTATGTCAGTCTGATCCAACTAGGTAAGGCTACACTAAACCAGGAGAGTGACACTGAAATACGCTGCAGCTTAACAATTGGCTTCTTGGGTTTGAACCACAGTCGAAGGCAAAAAACCACTTCCACACACACAAAAAAAACAAAAAAAAAAGAGCCTGGCTGAGATCCATTTCATCAACAAGGCCAGGACTGTGAAGCCTGATTGATCCCGCTCCTGACGGCTGCCACAGGCGGCTGCACAGCTATCGGCTACTCAATAATGCATTGACTCAAACTCAGGAGTGAAAAGGAGGGGAAAGTGTGTGAGCTCTGGTGCTTTGAAGAGGTGGATGACTGTCAAGAGAAAGCAGGCGATTACGTCTGGATAACCCAGGGTATTGAGGACACGTGGAAGTGAAAACAGTGGGCAGATGTTGAAGAGAAAAAGAAAAAGAGAAGAAAATGGCTGCTGACAAAGTGACACTGGGCCGAGGACCGTAAGGCTTGGCCAGGCCAAACAACAGAAAGACAAGTAAACCAAAGCAGTAGACTCTGAAAACCGAAAGAAGGATAAGAACAAAAATACGATCTCGCCAAAGAGGCAACCGGGGTAGTAAAAGAAATTGGTAATTGCTCAGTGGAAGCAGTGAGACTAAAGAAGTGTTGTCATCATGGTGAACACTGGCATGCAGCTGATCAGCTTCACCTGCGCGGTGACCGGCTGGATCATGGCGATCGCCGTCACGGCCCTGCCTCAGTGGAAGGTCTCGGCCTTCATTGGTAGCAACATCCTGACCTCGGAGATCAAATGGGAAGGCATCTGGATGAACTGCATCTACCAGACTACTGGTCACATGCAGTGCAAGACATACGATTCCCTGCTGGCGTTACCTCCGGACATCCAGGCGGCCCGCGCCCTCATGTGTTTGGCCATCTTCATGGGCTGGCTCTCCTGCACCGTTTCCTGCTGTGGCATGAAGTGCACCACCTGCGCCGGGGACGACCGCCGGGCAAAGGCCGGTATCGCGCTGTCAGGCGGGGTTCTCTTCATTCTCACGGGCCTGTGCGTTTTGATTCCCGTTTCCTGGACTGCTAACACCGTCGTACAGGATTTCTACAACCCCAACGTGCCCTTGATGCACAAAAGAGAGCTGGGTCAGGCCATTTATCTGGGCTGGGCGGCTGCGGTTATTCTAATGATCAGCGGAGCTGTGTTGAGCAGCACGTGCCCCCTCATTGAGAGGAGTGGCAGATACCGCAGGGGTTACATAGGCCGGAGCTTTGCTAATTCACCCGCTTCAGCACCAGATCCCCCAAAACCTATCACATCCAATAGTCTACCACTGAAGGAGTATGTATAGGAAGAGGAAGAAGGAATAGCGGCAGGTGGAGAGAGGGGGAACTGTGTAACTCCGGTTCTTGCCCTAAATTTACTGTCCCGGGTTTTAAGTCTTTGAATTTCAAGCTACAAGCTAACCTATATCTTGATTAGTTTGTATATCTCTTTGTAATTTTAAACTTGTCTTCAGTACCTGCAAACATTCGTGTGCCTTTGACATTTGACTTTTGCTGCACTGTGATTTATAGTCGTGCCTGAAGAAGGCCCAGTGCCTATACTGTCAAATCAACGGCATTCACAAAAAAAAGCATGAATTTTAAGGTGGCTTTTATGAGGGTTTGTGTTGTGAAGATTGCAGTGATTTCTCAATCAGTCATTCTTTGACAGTGTCATCACCCCTTGATTTGAACCTTAAAAGCCTTGAGTCATTTTGCATACATCAAAACTGTGAAATAAAATAAGTTTGGTAAAGCGTGCTTAACTAACTACCGTATGTTGGGCCTGTCTTTCTCCTTGTGTGTGCCGGATTTTCCTGAAAAATATATTTGCTTTGGGGTGATTTTTGCCATTACAGACAACAGAATGGTACAGTTATTTTCACTGTATCAACACTTAAGTATGAAATGATGCCACAATGCCCTTCTGTGGATAGAGGCATCTTTCGATACGCGGTAATCCTCTTCGTCATCTTCTCTTCCATCTTGTATTACTACTTGTATATACAGTCTGATATGTGCAGATACTTCCCATCCAAGAACAGATCTGGACTCATTTTTCCTGACCAAATAAAAATCCAGTCCTCACCCTAGCATCCAAGTATCCATCCAATTTACACATGTACAGTATGTTTAGTCAGTTTAGTTTTAGTGATGTTAGTTTAGTTTTTCTCATCTGGTTCTTCTCTTCCAGCGTCCTCGTAAAAATGCTGCCAAATTCACAAACTGGTCTGAGTTCCACTCGTGTTACTTTTAACTCTCTTCATTGGGACTCCATGAAGAGCGACACTTTGCAAAGTGCATCTGAAAGGAAAACAGAGAGGTAATTAATTCACCTACAAATCTCCAGCACCATGTATTTAACATACACCCACGCAACCAGCTCTGACAGCTGATGAAAATGAATTGGAGATTTGGCCGAGCACTGGTCTCTGGTCAGCTTAAACTAAAACATAAGTTATATGAAGTGACATTAGATCAATATTACAACATGGGTTTGCAAGGTCAAGTGAAAAGTTTTCCGGTACTTTTTTGTTTTATTTGTTTTTTTTTAAACTTTTTTTTCAATTTTTTGAATGCTGGCCCTGGAACAAGTCCATTAAGTTGTCCATATGAGTAATGCAAAGAAGATAACTGAAAAGACAGTGAACTATGAAAGGAAAAGTCCTACTGAAAGTCAACATTTCTGACATTTTTGCTTTTGTTCGAGAGTTTTAAAAAGGGGTTATGCTATCAAATTTCCACGTTACTGCACAAAAGACAGCTTTATGTGACTTCCCATACTTTGACCCACTAAATGAATAAAAGGAAGATCTAGAAAAAGCAGAGCGGGGTGAGGAATGCATGATACATCACCAGCACCTGATTCAAAGATTACAGAGGTAAAGGTGTTACAGTGTGGACTGATTCAAATGGACTGTAAAGGTGTCGCTCAATGCTTCAAACTGTTTATCTTATAAAAATGAACCTGTCAAATATAATAATATTTCAAAAAAATTCTACATTGAACAGCACAGACAGTGTTGCAAAATGCTTTGCAATAAAACAAGGATAACACAATAACAACTGGTAAGAAAGTAAATAAAACCACAGTTGTAAGAGATAGATGAAATTATCAATTAGTTATTTGTGCATATCTACAGGGCTATTTTACCTGTGATGCAGTCTTCTGTACTAGGAGACTCCAAGGATTTCCATCTCTTGGGAGCAGATTCTAAAAGGGAGAGATTGTCTGCTCTCAGCATCTGAAGAAGAGTTTTCCTCCTCAGAAATCTGAACACGCGTGTTGAGGAGAAAAAGACCCCGAGCACAACGCAAACCCAACCCAATGCCAAACCCGAACATAAAAGATACTGTTGCCGATAGTGACGCTCAGCATCCTGCAGCCACTCCAGCATGTCAGCGATGGACGGGGTGGTGGCGGAGCGCTCAGTTACAGCCAGGACATCCAGACTGTCTGTGTTCTGCTCGTACAACTGGACGGCCGCAGAGACCTGGTTGCTGATGGCATCTCGGACAGACTGGAGAGAAGACCTGAGGGGAAGAGGGAGGGAAGGATGCGTGGATGGATAGATAGAATATGTGCCCTGTGTCAAAATCCAAAATATTATTTTAAACCCCTTGCTGATACTGTGCTCACATGCGATAAATAGGTGTGTGTCTGATCAAATTGCCACTCTTGTTTTAGTGGCATATGGCGAATCACAGTGGTATGCAACTGGTGGTTTTTTGGTAAGCCATTGTTATTCTACTGGCTTATGGCACTTACAGATGGTACGTCCCAAATGTTCTACTCACAGATGCGGCCTCCCTCTGGCATCTACTGATTTTCTCTGGCATATGCCACGCCTGCTCATGATCTGCCGCTGCGTTTTGGGGATTTCCTGTTCCCCTGGCAGGTTCCGCTTTTCACCGGCATATACCAATGGTGCGCCACTCTTGTTTCAGTGTCACATGCCAGTGGAAAGTGACGCGTGACAGGGGAACACCAGTGACATACTGTTTAGATGTGCCATATGCCAGGAGTAGTGACATGCCACTGGTCAAAGTGGAGTGTCACTAAGAGTCAGTCGCTAAAACACGAGTGCTACACCACTGATATATGATATGACAGTGAGAAGTAGCATCTGCCAGTGAAAGTAACACCAGCATTTCATAATCAGCGGTGGCACGTGTCGCAACGGCAAAAATCAGAATACGTATGGCAGTGGGGATGAGTGACACACTGTTTTTAAGTGCAGCAGGACAATAATTAACAGTGACATATCACTGAGTATCACTAAAAAAAAGAGGCATGTTTCGATCTCAGAATCACTTAGAATTGGGGGTCGGTAGAGGCCCAATAATCCTACTGCCCAGGGCCCCTTCTGGCAGGTTGAGCTGGCCCTGCATGGCTGCTGTTATAACGAGTGATTATTAAATAACCACATCAGCTAGATGCCAAAAAAAAAAAAAAAAAAGGAAGTCACGGGTTGTGTCTGTGATGTTTTACATCTCAGGTCGAGATTGTGAACAGTCAGAGAGAGGTGAGCCCGTACGTCATCACCGCAGTCTTAATTTGTGTCGCACTATTTACCCGGTGACTTACATCTTCTCGTTGAGCTGGCCTAGCACGGTGTCCGTGGCTTGCGAGAGCTTGAAGCGCAGCCGATCCTCCAGGTCAGGGAAGTCTCTGAGCGGCGTGCTGGAGATTTGGACGTTGGACAGCGCCCTGGACTGCTCTGCCAAATTCCCGAGAGACGCCATCAGAGGGCCGCACTCGGCCAGCACGCTCCTCCATACTTTCTGATTGTTTTTCAGACTACTGAAGCCTTTCCTCAGCGCTTGATGAAGTGATGATGGGGCAGGTGTGGACATTTCAGCTGACGATTTCTAGACAACAGTTGACCAAAGAGAAAGCAACATGTGCACAATAAATGAATCCTTGTGTTTCAATTTGTTTTCTCTCGTTTCAGAGCAAAGGGTTTTCGTTAATACGATCTCTGTAGCCCTTTAAAATGTAGCTGTCTCGCTGCTAATAACATCACATTTCTACCATGTTGCTTGAACACCATTTCCGTTCCCCTGATGTAAACACTGACGTCTGGTGCTACGATAGGCCGAGAACTATTTTACCGTGACTCGTAGAAAACACGCGTCCTTATTGGCTGTTCGGGGGTTTTGGCCCCTCCCCGCGCGTAGATTTGAAAACGGCTTTGTGAAGAAGGAAGAGTCGAGGGTCGCCCGAGCAAATACAATAATCAGGTAATGAATTGTTTGTAAAATATATATCGTAATGGGAAAAAAAGGTAATTAACTAGAGTGTTTTGTGAAAGACTTGTGCGTGTGGATGAAACAATACAATGAAGCAAGTCAGTCAAACTTCGGGGCAAGCTCGGGATCTTGCTAGCTAACTTAGCCTTAACGGTTAGCTCGCTGACGTTAAGTTAGTTTGATTACCAGCGGGGCCGCATGTCGGGCAGTTTCTTTTTAAAGGATAATAATGTAACCCGTCGATATTACCGTCGTGTGTCGTCAAGTGTGAGCAAACTGACTTCTTCTCCGCCGCCTTTCCATGCAGACATGGCTCCCAGGAAAAGGACCACCAAACAACGGAAAAACAACCCCAAGTCGGCCAAGCTAGAGGCTTTCCTGGAGGATTTCGACAGCGAGGGTGAATATATTTAACTATTGGTCGAGACGTTGCAAAAAAAAACCCACAGCAGTTTCCAAGGACTATAAGTTAAGGGAAAGTTACATAGGACAGTACTGAGCGACCGACTGTCCGTTTTTTGATCCGCTTGTGGTTGTGAAAGGCTGTTAGACATCCTTGTTAAAGCCTTAAAGCTGTTTAAAACCCGCTTGTAGATTTGTGAAACCTTTAATTTTTTTTTGTCGAAGCGAAAAAACTGATTTCGCTGAGATTTCACAAGGGAAGGCAAATAAATAAGCACACATTCCTAATTATAATTATATACTTTAGCGACATTTTCAATGCAGTACTTTTACTTACGTAATAGAGTATCTATACAGTGTGTATAAATACTTTTACTTGTGCATTTGTACTTTTACTCAAGTAAAGGATACTTCCAGTGTCACGTAACTAAAAGTATGTAAATATAATCAGGAAAATGTATTTTAAGTACTCTATAAGTAGTTGTTGCAGAAAAATGGCACTCGTGAGTGTAATTCAATTATATATCATATCATTATTTTATTATTACTCATGCATTAATATAAATGCAGGATTTTACTGTTGTGGTTGGTTGTAGTAGAGATGATTTTTTTTTTTTCTTTTGTATAGGACTGCAATTAATGATTGTTGTCATTATGGATTAATCTGCTGATTACTTTTTCGTTAATCAGTTGATTGTGCGGTTTCTAAAAATTCAGAAACTAATGAGATATGTCGACACAATTACCCAGAGCCCAAAGTGAAATCTTCACAATGCTTGTTTTGTCCAACCAATACTCCAAACCTCAAATTATTGAAAATAAATAAGGATGATTAAAAGAAAAAGCAGCAAATCCTCACATTGGAGAAGCTAGAACCACGAAATGTTTGTCGTCCTTGCATGAAAAATGACTCAAACAGTGATCAGTATAGTTGCTGATGAATTTTTTTATCAACCACCCAATCGCATACCCTTTTTAAGCTGTACTTGTATTTACTGTTAGGTAGTTTGATTTATAACAAAGTGTCATATTTTATAAGGTCTTCATATGTTTTGCATACAAAAATCTGATACAGATTTTGACATTTGAGAGCAAAGATGAATACTGAAAGTTGAGAGGTGATGAAGAATCAACCATTATTATTATTATTATTATTTTGCACAAACACATACCAAACTTTTTTTGTTAATAATACACTTAATTGGTTTTTTTAAGATTTGTGACCAAGATATGTACTGAGCCTGCCTGACAGTGTAGAGCTGAAAAATACCCCAGGCAGTGTTCCCTGGCCGAAAAACTGTCATGGTGATACCGTTTCTCTAACTTATCTTTGACCCTTCTGTACTGCAATTTCTTGTAACTTATTGGTCAGCTCATATGCCGACACTGGTACAAATGCAATAGACTGAAATCAGCCTGGATGATTTATCAGTGGGGCTAATATATTACAGGATAATTAGTACCAATGCATCATGCTGTGAGGAGCATTTCAAGGTTGTAGTTTGTCACTGTGGAGCCAATTTAACTACTTTATAAACTACTGGGGGGCTTAGTCTGTACCACTGCATGATCATCATCAACAACACTTGGTGTTTTTACAGTGAAGACCAGAGTTGGACAACTGAAGGAGAAGATCAACCAGCTGCTGAAAGATGTTGACAACAGCTACAACATGGCACTAATTAAGCTCCCCAAGGCTGTCAGGTTGATGCCCTGGTTGGAGCACTGCAGTAAGTTGACACACATGCTCTCGCATTTGTCTCATGAAACCCAAACTACCGTGATTCTGTGAACGTTGTTTAATACTCCTGGCAATTATGCCACAGGGGCTCCTCAGGCATTTTATGCCATTATGCTTTTAACGACACGTAAACACATAACTGCAGCTCTGGTATCTCCTCACAAGACCAGAATGTTTTTGCACATCTGTTTGTAGCAAGTTTTGTGACTCCTGACATGTAAAATCCTAACAGGGTATCTGCAGGTCACGAAAAGTATTAAAGAGCCTGGATTTGGTTAATTCATCCATCCATTTTATGCTGCCTATCCAGGTCATGTTTATGATTGATTATATGATTAGTAATTATTGTTACATACAGCTGGGAAGTACTGACAATACGTGCTTTATCATTCCTACTGGTTGTCATTGATATCTTTGATACTTTGGCTGGTATGACCATGAAACGGGTATTAAATGGCATTCTATGTGGTCTTAAAAAGTCTTACATATAACTCGGTGAACCCTGCAAAAAAGCCTGCCTGTGTACACTGTATTGTATGAGTTGCATTTTTTTCCCCAGTTATATTTTACGCATACAAAATACATATATCTGTTGTCGCAAAAATTAGACACATTTGCATGAAATATCATGATCGTCTGCGCCAGCGCTGTGTATATTCTGTAAAATGAGAAAATGCTATATTGTTTTGTTTTTTAATCATCATTAAATGAAAGCAATTACCCCTCTCTCTGTAGAGTCCGAGAAACCAAAGACGCCAGAGGTGGACGATACAAAGGTACGTTGATGATTCTTGTATCTCATACCATGTCTCGAGATTCACACTGTGACACAAGCTTCAGATTCTCTGTGGCTTGCGCAGGCACACCCTGAGCTGTATTAAACACTTGTTCAGTTTTTGATGCACATCTGTCTGTGAACAGAGAGAAGAGGAAGCTGCTATTGTTGAGAGCGTTGTGGCCGAGGACCACGCAGTCCTTCTGAAATCAGTCAAGAAAAGTATGTTAAAAATACTTTTTGTGTTTTCTTTTTAAGTATTCTTTAATGGAACAAGTCTAAAAACAAAGTTCTATTGATGATGCTAAATGAGACAGGATGGATGACGAAACATGTCCAACATCTTTCAATCTAGTCAAGAATTTACAGTTTGGAAAATATATATTTTTTTAATTTATTTTTTTTTTCCAACCCACAGCGTCAAAGAAAAACGGCAGAGTCAAATCCGGTTCAGAGGATGAAAACACACCGAGCACAACAAGGAAGGTGGTGGCTGATTTTCATTCGATCACACGCAAGAGAGAGTTAGATCATCACCGATCATAAACTTATGGAATGTCATTTGTGTGCAGCCCCTTTGTGTTGTGTAAATTCTTGTTCTTACTTTAGGGGAAAGCTACAAGAAAGCCCCCAACTACATCAAAAAGAGCAAAGGCACTGGCAGTCAGCAAGCAGAGTACCTCCATCAGACGGTAAGGCATTTTTCTTTTCTTTCTTTGTTTTTTTTTTTTTAACCCCTTTCTCAAGTTTAGTAGCTCAATAATGTGATACTAACGTGTCTCTGGATTCAGATCGACCAGGAAGCCTTTGGTGACTCCTGCCAGGACCATGCTAGATTCTTCTTTGATGATGGGACCCACTCCCCTCATCACCCCACGCTTCGACCCAAGGTAAGTATCACAGATACAGCTGCACTGCACCGGTTTCTATGTTAAAATACTACGACAACTCTCAATGTCTCTGCAAGGAAGGATTGCTCATTCCCTGTAAACTGATGCAACATCTATCATATTTTGCTATTTGCATAAATGAAAATTCTGGAGAAGAGTAGTAAACATAGGCAAACACATTTTAAAAGACTCTGCCAACAGGTGAAGTAACCTGGGGCAGATCTCTTGATTATGATTACGTGGCTCACCTGAGTGCTAAGAAAAAGCTTGTGGTACATTGTGTACATAGCTGTGATCATACTGCCAGAGTATGGATTCTTCGTTTTGTTTTTTATTTTTTTTGGCACACTTGTTGGTGCACTGCATGTAGGGTCTGTATCTATGTGCATGCGTGTACCTTTTTATCTGCTATATTAAGTATTAAACGCTGAGGAAATTACACCCACAGAAATTCCTGTACAGTTATTGCTTTTTACTGTAATTTTCATAAAACAAAATGGGCAAATAAATGCCCTAACTGTTGCAATAAATCTCAGGTTGATCTCTAAAGCACTAGCTCATCATCTTTATATGAGTTTTATACCTTATATGGGCACTGGGGGCTTGTTCTCATAGCTAGCTCGCTAATTGGAAATGTTATGGGCCATCTAGTGCGATTTACTCTCTTGGAGCTTGTGTTTTCTTTTCAAAATCGGAGACATTACCCACAGTGAGGGGTTGATATTTCTCACCATGTGCCTCTTTGCCTCAGGCTTCCTAAGACCCCTGCAGTGAGAGTTCCCCGCCACAAAGAGAGGGTCTATAGCATTTCAGTCAACGGCTCTCCCATAGCAGCAGGAAATGAGGACATTGTCATCAACGTCCCCGTCGGCAACGGAGAGGTGAGTGCATAGTTGGCTGGGCTCAGAGTTCTGGATCCTACAGAGCAATGTTTTATTTAAGTGATAAGTTGTGTCAACCGGGAGTGTCAGCAAAGGACAGATTCTTAACAAAACTGAGTTTCAACAAATTATGACCACTTTATAATCAGATGTTTGTGATTAGAATGCAACATTTACTTTGACTGTAATTCTAAATTGTTAGTGCAAATTCTGTCTTTGGTGACATGATACAATACAGATACCAGCTGCTGATTGTATAAGGCAATAAATCAGGCTTTTGCAACAAAATAATAGTGTGGAAATTCAGTTAGGAAATTTAGGTTGATTCAGCATTAGTGATGCAGTTTTTCTCTGGTCTGTTTGTTAGGCCTTTATTTATGTTGAGATTTGACTAGTGGGTTTTATTCATGGATTATATGCATTTTTGCACAAGACATTTGGATTAGGCTGACGGAGAATTCTGATTTACCCACGCTTTTGTTTTGTAATCTTGTGTTGATCCAGAGCATTCAGCTGTTGGCCAGTCAGATGGACTCGGTGGACCTGTCCCTACTGGATGAGACTGCCCTGAAGAGCATTCGGCTGCTGCAGGTACTGTGTATTGATCGCGTTCTTGTAGGACGACAGTTGTAGTTTATTTGCATTTGCCTTTTTTCCTCATCATTTCTGTGTTGTTTTTTTTGTTTTTTTTCTTTTCTACCTACAGAATCGCCTCACAACACTGTGTGAAAAATCAGAGTGACCCAACCATCTACTGCTCTGAAGAGAGAGGCCCAATTACGAGACTATATTTTTTTCTGGAAATTAGGTTTGAAAAAGTGAGGGGTTGTCTTTTATACTTATATTTAACATCAGATATTATTTTTGAATGGAGAGTACAGGTGTAACTACTGTCTTTTATAGTGTTGCAGTTTGGTTTGTTTGAAGCCTTAATGTTGCTTTTTTTTCCATTATCCTGTATCTTTCTGTGATCAGCCCTTAAGTGTTTTGTTAGCCCAGTTTGGCCTGCAGGAGTTTCTGAGGTCTGACGTGTAACCTCTGGTGTTTTTCCGCCCCATTGCCCACCCCCACTCCACCATAGCACCTGAAAGCCCTCCTGAAATCTAGGGAAAACCCTGCGAGGCTAAATCCTTGGGGAAATCTGCCTAATATGTCTCTCATTTTAGTGTTGTTCCAGTCTTTTAGACTCGTAAAGTCAAGCTTTTACTTCTTCTACCTTTGCAAGCCTTATAAGACTTGTAAGATTATTTCACACTGAAACATTTGTTCTTATAGCCTGCAAATACGATTTTCTGTTCCTTCTTTGATTCTTTTGTAAATACACTCTAATCCTACATTTTCTTTTTTTGTTTCATTTTGTTATTGTTGAACTCAGTGACCCTCCATGTTTCTATAAATCAGCTTGCATTTGCGTTATGTGTGCAAATACATACTTCATGTACATAGTTTAATCTATGTCTGCAAAACTGATAAAGGATTTTGACTACAGCTCTAAATTTGTGTGTTATGGTTTATTGGGGATTAAAATTGTTGGTTTAATAAGAGTGTGGATGAGTAGCTTGAACACAAGAAATCACACGTCGTCAAGCATTTACTAGACGGGAGTTTCACCAAGCGGGACCTTTGCTTAGTAACCAGAAGGTGGCAGCATTACACTATAGGAAGTTTGTTTCTCTGCAATAGTTAGAGCAGCTCAGCTGGACTGTCATTGCTTCTCCTCAGTATTCAGTGTTGTCAAACAAATCATTCTGTTCAGGCCAAAAATCAAATATGAAAAGAGTGATTTCAGTTTTGTTTTGTTAGTTTTTTTATTCCACTGCAGATGGAGGGGGAAAAAAAACTTGAGATCTGTCAATTTGCTGTACTAACCTTTAACGCAGAATATTTAAATGTACTGCATGTCATTGAGTTTCATTAAATAATTAGAAAAGTTACAGGATACAATGAAAAATCACTGATGTCCTATGCTACACTGTTGAGCTTTATTCATGATACTGGTCATAGACAGGTTAATAAATGTGTCTCAAAGGATCCTAGAAGTAGCAAGACTGGTATCAGAGCTGTCCACTTTTCTCTTTGTGTGTAATTTTCCTCTATAGGTTAACGAACTCTTGCTTTTGCTTATGCAAGAAGTTCCTCTTGTCCTTTCACGACTTTGTTTACACAGAGGGACGAGAGTGAGTAACGCGACGTGCTGTTGGCAGGAAGCGGCAGCCTTTTCCCACTCCTGGCACAGGAACCTGCACTCCGACCTTCGGGGACATCATAACGCTGCCAATTAGAAGCTTGTTAAGCTTCGTTAGGCCTGATGAGCTCGTTACGGTTTCCACCTGGGATGGTGAACTGGGTCAAACTGGGCTTCACCTTGGGCCCAGACAGACAAGCACAACTCTTTGCTGTCCCCGCTGGATTCTCATGCATCATATGCTACCAAGACACAGCTTGGGAACTGTGTGCCCCCAGCTGAAACTGGGCCCTCTACCTCCCATCTGTAGCCATCTTAAGTGCTTTATCATTTGCGGTCTCTTGCTGTGCAAACTGTGTTGCAGAGGTAAAAACCAAACTCTGCATCCCTACAAACGACAGGTGTTGTGGTCAGTGGCGCGTGCAGTTCAGCTCCCTCGTTAGTGGCGTACCGAGCCCTCGCGCACCTGCTCTACATATCATAGAGTTTTTTCTTGTTTTGCCCCTAAATAGATTGGATCCTCTTTTTCTTTTTTTTTCTTTTTTATTCTCTAGGTGGGTGGAAAATTGCCATTTTGCACGGATGGCTTGGTTTTCAGTAAGCATGCAGGCAGTGGCGCAGTGACAGGTGCGGTATGGATAGGGCGGATTTTGAGGTCACAGAGCAACACTGCTACATAAATCATCCACTGAGATGTTCAGGCTGAGGGACTGGAACCTGAGATAGTGGGAGGCAGAGACACAGTACAGAGATGCTTTGTCACCTAACGACCAACTCTATATTGGTGTTATTCTGTGCAATTTTATACACTTATGTCGCACTGCCTTTCAGCTCACTGTTTTGGTTTTACAGCTCATAATTTCACAGTTTGGGTTCCAGGAAGGAAGCTCTATGTTGCAAAAAGGCTCTGATGAAATGACTTCATGCTACATGCTCGCTACGAAATGGCAGACAAAGTCAGCAAATAGCTAATAGCCATTTTGCCATAATGATTTTACGTGGCAATAATATTTCAGAGTTGTGTTTGCAGGTCGGTTCAAAGTGCCCAAAATATCAATTAATACTGTTTTAGGCTGCCTTAGCCTTCCATAATGTTTTCTTTACCTGTCCTTAGTTCCACAGCCAGTCCCAACCCCCACAGTTCCCCTCTCTGAGCCCCCAACCCCCACCTTTTTACCTCCTAACCTCACCCTCCCTCGCAGTCTCACTCATTTTGTATTCCCAAAATCTGTTATCATTAACAGATGTGTCTGACGCACGAATGTGGAGTATTCCTCAACAAAGCTGTTCTCTCCCCAAACTGCTGGAGCCGTTGGTTAATTGAGCCCCCAGACCTGGGGAAACTGCCACATTTCCTGCCAAGATGAATGAACCTGGCAGAGGCATGTTCTCAGAGCAAAATTAATTCTCTGGTGCGTCGAGGTCCCCTAAAAATCCCATCCGTCAAGTGCTCCACTAATCGATTTATTCATGTGCTCACAACTCCGTCTGCCACTGTCTCTCACTCAATTCATACTGAGTCAGCTAGGGGTGGAGACACATCTTTTGCTAAGTTGGTTTGTCGGCAGGAACCAAAAAAAAAAAAAAAAATCTCACTGAATGTTTTGTTCTGTCTGCTTTGGTGATGGAGAGGCACAAGGACACAAACTGATGATAAGGTGAAGTGGCAGAGGGGAGGGATAGGTAAATGGGACTGAACTGCCCCCACATGATGCATTCTGGGCATGTGTTCATCTGGTGGCCAGCAGGGTCCTGATGGCGTTTTGATGGGCGGCCCCTCTGTCGCTCAGACATCCCTGGTGTCGGGTGGGGTGGAGAGGAACATCTGCTGCCGTAAAAAAAAAAAAAAAACCCTTTGGAAATTATCCCCTGAAAATAACGGGCTGCTGTGAGAGGAGGCAGGAGGTTAATGCCATTTGCTGATTGCACAGAGGCAAACTTTTGCTCGAGAAGCCCCTTGGTGGCTCTGAAATTCAGACACGACAGCATTTGTTTGCACTAGGTACCAAAAGCAGTTACTGAACATTAAACCTAGGCTGTGATTCAAGAAAGTACTTACATATGTGGGTCATGTGTAAATGTAATGACTTGATTTGTGTAAACCAACATGACCAAAGAGAAAAAGCTAAATTTTCTCCGGGAAGTAGCTGAAATCAGTTGGAGTGTAATTAATTTAAGCAAGTGAAAATTTTATGTAAGACCTGTAGTTGAGTTGTAGAGAAAGTTGAGGCGTGTGCATTTTTTTAGAACCACTTTAGGCCCTTAGGGAGCTGTCAGTGTGAATGAACGTGCTGAAAGTAGCTAATTAACAGCTGGACTAAAAGCTGAAAGCAGCTAAACTGTTAGCTGAAGTGTAAGAGATGAAAGCAGCTGAACCGTCAGTCGGTGTCCTAGCCATGAAAAAGATGGAAGAAGCTGAGCCGTGATTTGATTTCAACTGCAATGTTAAGAGTGCTAGAAAAAGTCATTAAATACCCATGTCGTTTCTTTGTCTGTTACTCCTGTACGGGACTTTGAGAAGCTGTAGGATTTAGAAAATGGACCAGTCTGCTGTTGACTTGTACAAGGTTTTTAAGAAATTGTATCGCTTTGCATCCTTTTGTGTGGTGTCGTGGGATGGATATTTTTTTCATTGATTTGTGTTTCACTGGACATACATTTTTTTTCAAAAAATGCTGTGGGTGAAGAGAAAGAATAGGGGCCCCTCTGGGGCTGTTTTTGAATGTTCAACGTCGCAAGAATGACCCATTTACTTTTACTAAATATCACTTTTCTCATGTATTTCCTTGGTCACTCATCCTGGGCCACTAGTCTAATAAATAAATACAACTTACTTTGTTAGCAAATTTCATGCTATGAACAGTTTCATACTCAAGGGCACAAACTTACACTTTCCTAACAGGAGAAACCACAGTGTGCGTACACAGGGTTTTAATGTGGAAAGCATTAATAGTGGAGGCACTAACCTGAGCTTTGTGCCTTTATCCATTCCTATGCTGGCCCTGACCCGGCATGTTGAAAACAAGCTTTTGGTTAGACGAATATGAGATGCGAAACCCAGGAAGGACGACAGAGCAGGGATAAAATAAAGTGAATTCTCACCCCATTCATTACCTCCATCGGAGAAAGAAAAGGAAAGTGACCATAAAATGAACGGTGGAGCAATGGCTGGGATTGCCTTTGAGAAATAATTAAAGCCTCTTTGCAATGCTCCCCAGCCTCTGGGAAAAATCCACATCTTCTGTATGGTCTACAATTGATGTTTGGTTTACCAGCCCCTCTGTATAAAGCAGACCTTCAATAAACTATATCACCCTATTTGTGAGAGTAATACAGCCCACTGCGGTCCTCAATTAGGTATAAATGACACAGCAAATTGGAAAATTAGGAGGAGAGGGAAGGGTAATTTGCTCCAAAACGGGCTAAAACCAATTCATTAGGAGACCGGGAAGGAGACAAAGGGTCCGTTTCTGTCCTCCAGCAGTAAATCCCACTTTAAGTTCAGATGCCTTACTGTTCACCTTGTCACAGGCTGTTTGGAAGGCTGATTTTATCACTTATTATGACTCATACGTTTCTAATATTGTGTGGAATTACAGGTTGCACTAATGGGAGGAGAAAATGCTGAGGATCAAGGAGCGAATGGAATCTCCCTTGTTGATGCCATATATTTTCCAATTGGACAACTGTTAATCATAACGGGAGAGGATAACATCCGCCAATTAAATCTGAACAGCTCGCACTGTATGTGGCATTTGACATAGTTCATGATTCTGTAAGAAACAAATTGAGGTCATCGCAGGACAGCGATGACATGCAATGTGCTGCTCAGCGAGCTGCTATGATGTTGCTGACAACTGAGACACTATGGATGGCTGGTTGGCTGAATGTCCTTCAGCTGGATGACCAGGGTTAAGTTCACCGTACAGGAGAGTCTCTGCTTTGCTGAACTATCCTATTAATGCCTTGCTGAGAGGACAACTTTGAAGGCTGAGCAAATTACCTCATTAGCGCATTAAACTATTTTTAAGTAACTAAAAGTTTGAGAGTTTAGTCATATCAGTATGAAATACAGTACATGGCCTTTGAATTGTTCACTCTCCAAATAAAGAAGTTTGTCTTATGGAATCACTTGTGAGTATGACCTCTGAGTTAAACTTGTTAAAGTTGCGCCAAGTACAGCATCTTCTTAGGTTCTCTATGGCAGCATTTAGAGTGATGTCTTTAATACCTTGTGTGATGTCCACTGTAAAGTACCATTCTCATATTTGGGCTGCTTTGTGGAAAATACCTAGAAGAAGTAAACAGCCCGCTGGTGAGTATTTCACTCCAGGTTCGTTGTTTCACTGCCTCTTGCATGTGCTTATTTAGCGGCATTGCTTTTCGGACGGCAACACCGGCCTGTGAGTAAGCCAGTCCACCCCTTTGTGTCCAGACTGAAATATCTCGACATCTGCTGGATTGTTTTGAAATTTAACACAGTTATTCATGGTCCCCAAAGGATGAATCCTAATGGGAATACCTTGAAATTTCCTCCGGTGCTACCATGAGGTTGACATTTGTGTTTCACAGTGACATATCTTGAAATCTGCTGGATGGATTACCGTGAAATTTGCTGCACATATTTAAGGTCCCCAGAGAAAAGTATATGATTACTTTGATCCCCTGACCTTTTGTTAAGCACCATAATGAGGTCAAAATTTCAGTTTGCCACAATAAAAAACTAATGACACTCTCATCAGCCTCAGCTGTACTTTGTGTTTGGTGCTCATTTATAAATGTTAGCATGCTAACACTCCAAATAAAGACTGTGAACATGGTAAACATTACAGCTGCTAAACATCAGCATGCTAACACTGTCATTGAGAGTATGTTAGCATGACAACGTTACTATTTACCTCAATGCACCACTGTGCCTAAGTGAAGCCTCACACAGCAGTTAGCATGGATATAAACTCTCTGGTCTTGTTTACTTTTAGGCACATGGGAAATAAATTAAGTTTTTGTTTCGACACTTTCTTAAGAGTATTTGTACAAGAAAATAAGAGCTAAAGGAAATTAAAACAGTTCCATATCTTCAGGTAATAGTCAAGCTATTGTTCCACCTTTCTACACCTTAGCTCAATTTCTCAGTTTAAAAGAAACTCCCAGGCTTGTGCAGCGTGTCAGACAGTGAGAAAACAAAAAGTCAAAGTGAAAGTTTCTCATTAGTTTTTGGGGGCAGTCAGTGGTATTTTCAGTGACAGGCCAGTCAAGGATCAGAGCTGTTTTCAACTCTGATGCAAGGAACAAGTTCACAGATTCCATTTCTGTGATTATTTCGGGATATATCTGAAAGTTGACATTTTTACATCAAGTTTTGCTTTCACCCAGACCTTGATACTGCTGTTCAGCTGTGGCTTTTTCTCTTTGGTATTCTTTTAACTGGTCACTTCTGTTTGATTTTATGGGATGTGCTTACAACCCATATGCCTCACCTATGTAACCCATATGTTGTATAATATACAACGCTTCTCCAAAGACTCCTGCTTTTGAAAAAACATCCCTCCTACACTGTGTCTTGTTTGCTCAATGCATGCAGACACGGTGTGGCAGCATCTCCTGTACGGGTGTGTGTAGTTTTCTCTTCTGGCCACAAAATAAAAAAAAATAAAAAAAAATGCAGGGATTTAGTTAGTGGTAATCATATTGGTGCAGTGAGACAGCTATTAAACACACACACACACACACACACACACACACACACACACACACACACACACACACTGTGGCTCTTGGACCATTTGAGAAACACCTAACTCTCTTGGATTTGCGACAGCAAACCTAAACGATAGAATAAGTTCGGGGATCGATTTATCTTCATTTCCAGCCCCTCTTTTTATTAGATGCAGTGGTGAGTGATATCATTATGGGGGTCTGCATTAAGGGCTGCAGCACAATGGGTCCTCCCCTTCCCTACTTCACATAACACACACATAACATTTTTCAGCTGAGGAAACAACATTGTGTCTTTACAGAGGAGAAGAGGATATAATGATGGTTATTAATATTCCCTCTTATCATTTAAATGTGCAGTGAATTTTTCCAATAATTTTTTGCTCCTGAATGGTTGGTCTTGTTTTCATCACCAGTCAGATGGACCGAACAAATGTCAGACAGTGATTTAAAGCAAGACTTGTAAAACTAAACCTCAACATTTAGGTGGACCCGTCGTACTGTTAGCTTCGTATTTCATTCGGATAGCGAAAACTAGCAAGCTAGGCTAGCTAGCTTGTTCTCGGAAAGCGGAAGCTAGTGAGCTTAACCTGCCAACATCAGCACTGATTTCCACTAGACGTTACGTTTTGTTGATGTTATCTCAACTCCTGCCGAGTCATTGGCAGCTCCCTGCACTGTCCGTGTGTTTGTCCCGCATTACACACAGTCGAGGAGTCTAGCTGTCGTTGGCTGCCTCTCTTTCACGGCTCCAGCTGAATGGACTGTCAAAACTCACGGCGACAGGTAGTCCTGTTATCTCAGCGCTCAGTACATTACCCCGTGATTTGACTCATGACATGGAGTAGCTCACGTAGGAACAGATGGGACGAAGCAACGGCTAACATGTTCATCCTTAATGACACGGAAGTGCCTGGAAAAAAATACTACGTGCCAGCATCTAATTCGATGGAATTGAGAGCTATATATTACTGGTAGCGCTTGACCGAGTCATGAGGGAACATCAGCCCCCTTTTCATTGAAGGGTCACACTGCAGAGAAAGTGCAGCCATGGAGGCTGCTGAAGGACTGGATCAGGCAACTTGAAAATTTCTTTTAACATCCTTTTGAAAGTAGTTTTATGGTACAAGTCACCTGTCAATAAATCTCTCCCCGTGAAGGGAGGAGATGTTTGACTTTTTAAACTTTGGGAGTTTTCAGCGGAACATAGTACACTTATTGATTCAGTGTCTCCCTTTGTAACGGTTGTCTTTTTACTGAGAGAGGGAGAGAGAAAAAACTGAATCGGGAGATGCCAGAAGACATTTTAATAAACAGCACCTATATGATCCCTTTAAAGCACGGGTTTGCATTGCAAAAAGACATACTTTCCAACTTACCTCTTTTGATATCCAGCCATACAAATAATTAAATTTTTTTTTGACCAAGGTTTTGAGATGTCTGACAAAAAGCTTGCTGCCTCCGCCCCAATACACTGGAGGTGAATGTCTCATGCCTTCATTAGAGACTGCACAGTAGAGAAATGACAGGAAAGGAGGGACGAGGGGAAGATGGAAATGTCATGCAACAGAGGTCCCCAGACGGATTCAAATCAGAGATATTGCAATTCATGGTCAGCACTTTAAACAGCTGGGCCGCCAGGATGTCCAGAGCTGAAAACCGCTGCTTTTGAGTCGTGTTTTTGTCCACCTGATGAGTACGAAGTCCAATATTCACTCTGCTTTTTTCACTCTATATTACTCTCCACCACCTCTTGAATGGAATATATTTTCTGATGACCCAGATAAAGGCCACACGCCAAAACGCATTGGTCTGACAATAAAGTTATGCTGTATACTACAAGTGTTACTGGAGTTTTTTATCTCTTCAGACTTTTTCCCTTCTTCATGCACCTTAGAAGCAGGTGAAGTCGTGCCAGAAATCCCTACTCTGCTTCTACGGTACACCTACCATATGGACACACAGTCAGAGTAACAGCGCACACGCACGCAAACACACACGCATACATAAGTGAGTGAGGCAGGGCTGCTGGTCCATCAGCCTGCTGATGTGTCTCTGTGGTCCCGAAGCAGAAATCCAGAGCAGAGCGCGTATAGAGCGAAGTGAGTAAAACGCTGACCTCGCTGGAAGCAACACCGGCGTGTTGTTAGCAGAAAACCCTGTTCCACTGTCATGCATCACAGAGCTGTCGACCTCCAGACCCCTGCGTTTGTCTGGTCAGCCGCAAAAAAATCCCCGGCAGGTGCCCATATCCTCGCCTGTTTTCCTGGAAGCATCACATAATATTAAAGACCCTAGTAACACATCATGGCGGTTAAGTTGCTGAGTTGCTGATTTCTTCCTCTCCTGCATAATCAGTGTAAATTACATTAGTGATGGTGGGTTGGGTGCATTAATTTGAGTATTTTCTTCTATGCGGCCTCTAAGAAGGAAGGCCACTGCTGATTATGTAGATTATCGGGATCTCACATGAATGAATTCATCAAATCAATTTCAAACTTGCTTCAAGCCAACATTTTATCACTTTCACAACGTCTGTGGTCATGCTTAGCTCTTGTTTGTGTCTTCAAAAATGATTTTCTCTCCCACGTGCCCGCTTCTCCTCAGAAACAATGCATCCGCAGATTCCGGTGCCGTAAAAATCTGTTTCTTATTTGCATCGTGATTGGTTTTCTTTTGACACTACGGCAGCAAGAGAGCAGAATCAGCGGTCCCCTGGCATGTCTGAGTGCACGTTGTGCTAATCTAAAGTTTCACGGGGATCATAGCAACTCAGAGCTTATTTAAACTGACTGAGCAGGGCTACAGTGTGCCAAGAGCTTCAGTAATATGGCAGCTCAGCAGGTTTAACACAGATTATTGCTGGTATCCTGCTGAAACATCCTTTCTCTATTTTCCTTGGTCTGTTTTTACAAGAAGCGACAGTTGACATGGTCTGCTACATGTACGAGTTTTATATCTGTGCAGCAGAACCCAAAAGAATAAAAACCTTGTAGACAAGAAAAAAGTTCATGTCAGTTTTTTTCTTTTGATTTCGATTTAGCTTTTGATAAGAAAAGTTCTTTATAAAACTGATGTGATTGAAATTTACTGAGGATGGTGGGGATTCTCGTGTCCCCTGCTCTGAGACTGTTCATCTTTCTTCCTCAGCAATATAAATGAATTCTACAACGAAATCCATGTTTAAAGCGTATCGAGTATCTTTGTCTATTTTGATGGTAACATGCTGTCAAATCTCATAAAATTAGTTTACCCTACAGTATGACAAATGACTGATAATGCATGCATTGTGGTCAGAACACTGAGAATAAAATATCCTCACAGTTGCTTGTTACTCCATCTATTAACAAAAGGGGAATGATGGAGCCATATGCGCCATCATATGGCCATCTGCAAATATATTATCCAATGAATAAGTCTCAGTGCAACAACTGTTCTCCCCTGAAACATGTTGGTTTTTTATTGGGCAGCTGCTTTGCAATAATTAAAGCTACAACTTATTGCCTCAACTGCTCATCCCGCTTGCTTTTCCCTCAAGTGGCCAAAGTTCAAGATTGAAGTTTAGAAGACCGAGAGGTTTTCTTTGTCACATGCAAGATTTGCAGTGAAATGCAAGGTAGCATATACTCTTGAGGCTTTCTCTTGAAGGCACGTGTAAAATAAAGGATAATAATTAGCATAAGAGTAAACATAAGAATTACAAAAAACCAATGCAAAGGATAAAAATTTAAGGATGAAAAATGAATATAAATATATGTAAAATAAGTAATATTGTAAAATAAGGAATATATCAAACCTCAACAGTTTGACATGGTATCTTGCCCGAGGCCCTGTGGTCCCCATGGGAGATATACGATAAAATCATGTACAATAAAAACAGAAAAACAAACTTAACTGAACTTGTCTGTTGCTCCGACTGGAGCTAAGACCTACTCAAAGACACCCTGGATGACATATAAATGCTGACTTTAGGCAGACAGGGACATTTAGCCTCATGCACAAATGGTCAAGGTACACACAAGCATGTAATTCAATACCCCATTTATACACGTGTCTCGGTCCTGCTGCATTAGTGTAAAACAAGCTATGTCTTTGAAATGAAGGCGTTTTCATTGGAGCTGGCCCCCGTAGGCCGCCCAGTATCACCTGTAATGCCCACATGACCTGGTCATGTGATTGAGGTCCTACCAGTTTTAGCGGCTTAACATTGCTCAATATTTTCTCGGATTTATATTCTTCATATATGTTTGATATCTGTCAACCTCTCCAAAGTACAATTTTACTGTTGTTGTTGTTTCTTTCTTTTTTGTACGCACAACATCTATTGCATCGCTCTACGTTCTGCAAGAGCAATCCCTTATCTGTTGCTCTTTATAACGTTTCCTCCTTTTTTTCCACTGTTAAGAGGTTTTTCGTGGGGGCAGGTTTCCCTTATCCTACTTGATAGTCTACGGATAGAGGGCGTTCTCTGTTGTACAGGTTGCAAAGCCCTGTAAGGGAAAATTGCGATATGTGATTCTGAGCGTACATCAATCACTAGAAATCAAGAAAAAAAATAATAAAAAAAAACCCAAAACAAAACAAAACCTGAATACATGAATAAAAATACAATTCATCAGAGAGGGAGAGACGGAGAAAAATACTGGCGTTTTTGATTGGAGTGACAGGAGTGAAATTGACTGACTCTCACCCTTTGATGTGGAGGTGGTGGGGGGAAAAAAGTACTAAAATTGATGCTGAGATTGACTTTTCAGCGACCTTGCTCCTGAATGACAGGTCGTTCTACTTGCTGCATGACAGCACTGCATCAGAAAATGTGAACAAGTAAAAAGGCCAAGTTGAGAAATAAATCACTGCCATATTATCATACAACTGCTAATAAGACACAAATAAAAAAGTAATTTCGGGGAGCATTCGGCTGTGCCGACAGAAATTATTTAAACCACTTGAGGACTTGATGTTACAGAAGGGGAATTTTCTGAGAGCTGGTAAAGTATTTGTGTATTGATTTGAGGCTGAGCCCTATAGCAGCTTAAATACTGAATCGATATGTGTCAGTGCTACTGTAAGTGTACAGGCACATTAAATGTCAGATGGAGGTAATGAAAGGAAACTGTTTGCTCTCAGATATGACCTTATTATCAAGCTGAGTTTAAACAGGTCAGCATGTCCGCATGTTATGAGTTCATGTGTAATCATTAATTGTAGCACAGCCTGCAGAGGATACTATTATCACATAAAATACAACTCTATCATAACAATTAATGCATTTGTAATTTTCTGAAAATACATAATCTTGTCACAGGAAGATAAACAGGGTTAGGGTAGCTTTACTAACAGATCACTTTGCAGAAAAATTGTAATTTCTTATGATTTGGGGCATCAGTTTAATTAAAGTCTTTTCCATTTTTTGCAAGCTATTCTTTGCATGTGCTTTATCACCAGAACAATTGGAAATTCTTCACGATACATTTCTTACCTTGCTCCTATCCTTATTTGTCTCTAATCCCCTGATATTTTGGTGGCTATATTACACAGCTGAGTCTATCTTCAAGGAATCAAGGCAATAAAAGGCTTTATTTATTCTTATCTGGAGTAGACCCCCCCCCAAAAAACTTCCCAGTATAATACAGACCAAGACACTTTCAACAAGCAGCCCACAAAATGTTCCAGGTCCTGTCTCCTGGCAAGATTTTCTACTTATTTTCGTTTATTAAAAAGTCTTACTCCTTTTCACTGTGCATTCTACATTATTGCGCCAGATTTCTTGGAGGGAATCATCTCCCATGAGATGGCGAAGCTAATGGAGGGAAGGCACTGAGGAAAGGAAGAATGAAACTACAGGTTGCTAAATCAGGTCTTGCCTTTTACCACTTAATAATGAAAAGCAATTACAGACAAGTTTAACAAGGGAGCTTGTTTTTTCTTTTTATTTATCAAAGAACCCCAGTAGCCATGGAAGCCTAATGCATGTTTTTCAAGGATAGTTTTGAGCATCGCTTTCTGTTTTGTAGTTGCACTGACTTCAGTGTCAGTTTTTTTTGAGCATCTTTGTGCAATGATGAAGTTTCTTCTGTTGAGAGATATCTGCCTGCCGATTTTTCCTTACAAAGAGTCTTGACTGTATTGTTTCTAACTTCAAAAGGACATTTACATACAGTATCAGATCACATACAGTCCAGTAACCAGGCAACAGTATTTGGCTCAATGATTATTAGCTTGCAATCTTTTATAATGTTTTTTGTTTCCATCCTTCATCACTTTAGCAATGGGAAAAATAACATTCCTGATTTCAAGTAACTGTGAAAAATATATATGTTTCCAATGTTGACATTAAAGCCACTACAGGTAGATTTTTTGTTTGTAACCAAGACTTAAGAGTCTACAGCAATGCTAGCTCTCATGCTAGCTCCAGGCTGGACCTGGAACCCAAATACCATAGGTCAGCATGCTAACATGCTTGCTAACAATGGCGTTAGATGAACAGTCAGGTGTTCACAAAAGTGAATACAATTCACCCTGAGACAAAACTACAAATGTCAACCCTGTGGTAGCGGGGATCACCTAAGTCAACAGCTTTCCTCCTTGGGGGACCATGAATGTCTGCAGAAAATTTCACGGAACTTCATCTAATAGTTGTTGAGATATTTCAGTCTGGAACGAAGAGCTGGACCTACTGAAAGACCAACACCACAGAGCCTCGCCGATAGTGTGACAATGACAATGACGCAAAAAGATAAAGGCTTTCTGGCACTCACTGATTTTTGTATGGAAGCTGACAGTGCCTCCAACTGGTGATGCCTTAAAAGTCAACACAGTCTAGTTTCAAAGCATCGACAGTGAGCTGTGAGGAAGTTTTTGGATTTCAGGGTGCTAGTGGGCACTACAGCAAGATCAGAGGGCACAACTTTGACAAAGACTGGCAGCTTTGCGAAGAAAGTCGGCTGCGCCCCACGAGTACCTGTATCCTGTGTGTAGCACCTGTCTGTAGCCAGGAGTGCACGGTGTCTAAAGTCATTAACAATAAGGTGATAACTCCACCTGTGTTTAATTCTGGAACTCCTGCTATTATCACTGTGAACCCTCACTGTGATGCATAAATATTTAATTCCTACGGCGAGAGAACCCCGGGTTTAACTTCTGGGATGAGGGACTTATGGCAGAAGGGGTTTTGGAAAATCCTGATGATGAGAGGTGACCTTGTTGGTTTTGGCATTCCTGTACAGTGATAAATACATTAAAAGTGAAACGTGTGTCGAGAAATTGTGTGACAGCCACCTCGGCTCTTCCTGCGAGGTGTGATGGATGGTGCGAGCCCCTCGCAGCGTGCGTTTTTTCGCGAGCTTTCCATGGTGGCTCGCTGGCGAGAGGATGAGATGAGGCAGCATGGTGGGATGAAGGTCATTTGAAACTGAAGTGTCTAATTTACCGTGTGAAACACGAGTTAAACTGAACTCTTGTCAACATAGCAATGACAATGTTAAAAATGCTTAGAGCGCCGTGGCCTGTGGAATAAACCGCTCATCACAGATACAGGCTGCAGGAAGCGAATGAGACCCCAGGCTGATGGTCATCCAGTGCGTCTTCCACACAGCAGTGACGTGCTTCACTTTCTAGGTTACGCCTCTTGAAGTGATACACACACTTTACTTTGATGGCCCACTCTCAGTGGAGTCACAGAGCTGCTATATAAATAGTGACGATCGTAGTATTCATTCCCACCAGATGTCTCAGTCCGAATATACCCTGCAATTTGTTCCCTTGAAAATATCTGTTATCGTAGCTTTTTATTGTCCTTGGACTGTTTCCGTTAATATAGCCCTTCTTTCCCCTCTTTCGTGACTGGGATCTGTGCCCTTCATGTAAATATCCCCCCCGTGACGTGGTTTGAGAACAAAGAGAAGCCATATCTGGTGAGCTTACCCTTGCTCCAAGCCTCGGGTTGAGACATTCCCAATGGGGCCAATCTATCACCATGTGATTTATAGGCTTTACAGGGTTGGGGGCGTAAGCGAGATGAAAAAAGAAAGAGTGAAGGAGTTGGAGGTAGGACTGCAGGAATAAATGGAAAGTAAAAAGAAGTGGGAAAAGACTGTGAGAGGGAGAGAAGGGGACAAAAGCAGAGCCTACAGAAACCACACACTCATTATTGTGTCATTGATAATAAGCTTTATTACAAATGGACTAATACCTTAAAAGGAGCGCGACTCTAAATGACTATTGCTTAGAGCGAAATGTCAGACGGGTATCGTACTCACAAAGTTTAACTGCTATTGCATCACAGCACCGGTTGCAGTTTTTAATTGTACATTGGGTTAAAATGCAAAAAGAGTTATAGCGTGTGACATAATCCGTGTATTTTGTTCACTTAGATCTGATGTGCGCAGCCAGTGATAAGCTGCTAATGAGAAGAATATTGTTGCTGTCCGTTGCAACGCTCAGACTTCCCGTTCTTCTTCATTTTTACATCTTGGGAGTGAAGGTTAGGTATGTGAGATGTAACAGCTTAGACAGTCTCATGTGACTCTTAAAATTAACAAATGTCGTGCAAGGTCATCTCTTTTATGAATAAAATCATGAACTTGATGAGTGAAGCAATCGGGTAAAACTGAGAGTAGACCTGATTTCCCATTTTAAATACGAACAAACTAAGAAAATACTGTTGATAAAAAAAAATCTCTACACACTCCATATAGCCGTCGGTAGTTTTGTCCACACTGCCGCTGTCCTTCCATCCTGACCTCCCGGACAGAGCGCAGACCGCCCCTGCTGTGACCCAGAATGCGGCTATCAGTGCCTGTCAGGCCACACAGGCCGGCCTGCTTCCACTAAATCCCAGTCAATCACTCGCCTCCGTATCACACACTCTCAGATGGCAGTCGCCATGTCAGCGCTCTCCCACTCCATCATACGTCTGATTCTATGAGGCAGTAGGTGTTAAAGGTCTGTCAGGGCGGGCTTTGTCCTGCTCGGCAAACCCACAAATCTGCCAGAGCACAGGTTGGAGGTCACTTTGCCCCAGAGTGAGAAACCTTCGACCTAACCCACTTCACTGTACATCATTCAAAACTACTGCTCACTAGGCTATATAACCTCTCCTCACCTCTAATGTTTCAACCCCACTCAGCAATTTCTTCTAAATGTCTACACACTAAACCAAACACGGACACACATACACACTGCTCACTGACCTCCATGTCAGAGTACATGCACTCCCACACCCTTTCTCCCTGTACACTGTTAAGTTGATCATATATGTGCAACCTATGCAACTAAAATAGTGTAGTATTGGCAGTCAGTTTACATGTCATTACAGACAGCATGTAACATAAATCATAACAAAACAGAAGCATTTGTAATTTCAGCTGTTGAAACAGTGTAAAATAATAAGAAATCGTAGCTTTGGGTACCACATTTAAAAGTTGAAACAAATATCTTTATGAATGGTAGATAAATCATTTATTAATAAATCATTTAATAAAAAGGTGTCCTCTCGTCTGAAGAATGTTACTTTTTATAATTGCATTTTGCTCTGGATGACCTGCAGCTCTTTTCTAGAAGTAGTAGTTGTGTTATAACGGTCCATTTGAGGGATCTTGATGCATTAGGATATACAGCAGATGAAATGGCAAAGGAAATTAGGCCACAGGAGGACGTACAACTTCACGGTTATGGCAAGCATGAGTAAATCACACATTAATTATTAATACAACCATTAGAAACAGCCTATAATTCCTTTATAAAGTATGTATAATTAGAAAGCAGTATAGCTTTGTAATGTTGGCATAAATTAATAAAGAAGGTGAAAGTGGTCCTTTTTTTTTTTGTACTTAGCAGACACATTTTTCTTTTTTACCTATAAATGCTGCCCATATACAGTGTGTGAAGGAATGCGGAGCGTCACTGTGCAATAAATAGGTAACATCCGATTTACTAAAGATTCATAAAATTCAATCTTACTCAGCTTCGAGCCTGCACACACGCTAGTACACAGACACAGAAATACATACAAGTCCAATTGTATAGAGACACAAATGCATACAGTACATACATACATGCACTAATGCACTTACTACATAGATTTTCCATCTGTACCTCATATCATTAACCCCAAAATGAGGGTCCCTTTCACCCACCCCGAGCCATTTATTATTTTAATAAACAACCCACCTGACCCTGTTGTCACTGTACCTTTCACCCTGTCCTAGTTCAATCCCCGGAGTCGTGCCTGCATGCAAACACGGGAGGTAAATCATCTTTGAGTGAATAAGGTTGGCTACTGATGGCCCTTTCAACTTTCTATGACCTTTTTTTTGAGTGGATGTTGCTGGAGCATCCTCATGGGAACTCAACGCCCTCTGAGCATGAATTAAATACGGTTTCATAATAAGAAGGAGAGGGGATCCGGCGGGATGTGGGGGAATTTTATTATTAATTGGATTGGAGAGTTCTACGTGCGTCAGCACAATGTCTGCATTCCTGTCGCCTCATTATTGTCCAGCTTTTTCAGCAACTTCCTCCAGATGATGGGAGTCTCTATCCTGTTCTCTTATTGTTTAAAGCTTACTGGAGAAGATTAAAAAGATGTTTCACCCAAACAAGAATAAGTTATGCCAAGGTTTTTGAGATCTTTTTGTAACTTTATTTGATTTTATTTTATTTTTTGCCAATTCATTCAGAGTTGCTGTGGGACCTCAAGCTGATTAAAACTTACGCGACTCTTTTGTGATAGAACCAGTTTGCCTTCTGGTGCACAGTTTGATAGATTCTGCAGTCTCGTGTGAGGACAGGTTGAATCTATAAATGAGATCAGGGCTGTAAAGTAATGTGGACGATAAGGTAATTGCCTGGTTTTTTTTTTTCCTAAATAAAAAAAAAAAGTACATATTTTTAAGCAGATTCCAGTATTTTTAGGACACAGTATTTCTCCCCCAGAAACAGCATTTAGACTTTCATGCCGGGAAATAAAAGGCTAATGCTTTATTTTGCGGCGTTAAGCTCAATGTAATTGTTCTGGACCCAGAAGTAGAACTCAGACTCGGAGGCGTATTAAAAGTTCAAACAAAAGCAGCGTATTGAAAAGTCCTCGGTGAGGCAGATCTTAAACGGCGGAGCGGGGCAGGCGGGGACACAGGTGGCGGAGCCAGAGCAGACAATGAAGTGGAGCAGGCGGAGGCCTGATTCTGCGGCAGGCACAGGAGACAAATGGGGAACTGGCCATGGCAGGCAAACCTGGAAGTCAGGGAGCGATGAACCTGAAGCACCGGCAAACCAATAAAATCGCAACCACTTACACCTCCAGAACATTCTCAGTAATCATTCCCTTCATGCTTGTGACTGCTTTCACCGAGACTTGGTGTGTTATATTGTCTAATTTCTGTTTTATTCATGTGTTTGTCCTTCCTTCTTACCTCCCTGTGATTTCTTTTAACTGGGAACAGAGTGTTGCTGTAAAAGAGCACGTCGAGTGTGCTCAGCCAACCTACCCTGTATAAATAAATAAAGATGAAGGATAAAGGGGCTCTTCTCCACCATGCAAATGATTTTTCTGTCATCCACAAGACTTGTGCTCCTCAGTGTATTTGGCCGTTTGCAGTTGTCTAGTTTTTTTGTACACATCTGCTTTTTTTTAGAGTGAGTGTAGTGTAATCTCTCTGATAGATGTTTACTTTTTTTTTTTTTTTAAAGCCCTATTATATTCTTCATTGCATGGTTACCTCTTTACTCCTCGTATTTACAGACAGGCTGACTCTATATGGCACCTTCCAACTCTGGGCCGCACGGGAGCTCTTCTGCGCATGTACTGATGCAGCAAGGACACACAGCTGCCCATGAAACATGTGGCAGCAGGTGTCCAATTACTTTTGAACCCTTCCAATTTGGGCACTATGGTGTTTTAAGGGGGTACATCGCCCACACATGTCTTCCTATACTGATGTAAACCTAATTGAATTAAAGCTGAGACTCGGCACTTCATCCTAGCACCCACTATTTGATTTCAAATTGAATGTGTTGAAAGAACAAAGAGTGTGCAGCTGCCTGGACTGTGCGTACTTGCTAATTCCCTTTTCCCCCGGTTCTCACGTAGTCCGCGTCCGTCAGGACAACAACAACAACAATAACACCACCAGGTGCATGTACGGCAGCCGGTACGGCCAAAAGCCATGTTGCGCGGGGGCGCTCGCGTTGAGCCAATCAAGCGAAGCCAGGTGAGACTGATTGGAAAACCGAAACAACACAAAACAAAAAAGAACACACAAGAAAAACTGTGCGTACCAATCCAAACAACCACTCTACAGCAGACTGGACTCTGGCCTGTTGCGGTCTGTTGTCACGACGGACAAAGTTAGGAGAGTGGCTTCAACACTTTTCAATTGAAACCGCCGGGGGGGGGGGGTTGCTGCTGCTAGCTTCGCGTTAACTGGTTAGCTTAGCGGGCGATGGAGGAAGGCGCGAAGAGGAGGCCGTGTCAGCAACGCGACCGGCATCACAGCAGCGAGTGCGACGCGGGGGGACAGTTCGTGACACAGGCGAAGACCGGGTCACCTGCATGAAGGGGAGGGAGAATGTGCTTCTACGACAAATGAAGTAAGTCTTGGACCCTCTGTCTGTCTGTCTGTCTGTCTGTCTGTCTGCTTTCTTACTGAAGACATCCCCTCCGCTGACTGTACGTGTCTGAGGTTATAGACGTCCCTATATTTTGGACTGTTTGGCTGGTCCCTGTTGCTCTTGTGTTGTTGCTGCTGCTGCTGCTGCTGCTGCAGGCAGCAGGGACAGTGCCTGTTGGGGTCATGTTGCATATTATATTATATCTGATTTTGCTCTTATTGATTTATTGAGCCCAGTCACAGGGTGGGAAGGACTTGCGAGTTTCCTGAGACCAGCTTTTCCACCCCTGTTTTGTTTTTAAGAATGGGGATTACAATGAGAAATTAACAATCAGGCCTATAAGGGTATTTTTGTAGGATGAGGGGATAAAAGGAATGTGGAAGTCTTTTATTTTGCAACTTGGGGTTCGATGTCTTGCTAAAGAACATTTTGTTGTGTGGACAGTGTCGAGGAGGTTGAGGATCGAACCACCGACTTGTGAATAGTGGCCTACTCACTTTACCAACTGCGCAGTCAGCAAAAGAATCCCATTAACTAACTAAATGAGTTTTTCGGAGTCTGTTTTATAACATCACAGTGGAAGGGTGCTACAAATTTGGATTTGTAGCACCGTTTTTTTAAATTGATGTGTCTTTCTTGGCTTCCCCAGGATTTTTTCCAGAACCATCCCACTGCAAAATTGAGCATTAAGTGTCTTTGTTAAATTAACTGGTCCTGGTCTGGTCCCTGTGCTTTAAATGGGACATGCTCACCACTGTTAGCCTCCTCTTTTTTCCCCCCCATCATATCATTTGATAAAAGAGAACTCCAAATCCTCTCATTTCGTACACAGCCTCACCCCAGTGTTCAACCCTGCCCAACGTCAAGTTTATCGGGAAACACACAATAGACTACACGGACTGATAGGGCCTAAAGTCTTCAGGCCAAAAAAAGAGCACGATATTCTGAGTTCAAAATATGAATCAGAAACAAAGAATGACTCAGGTGGAGACACAATGTACAAATGCACCATAATGTAAGCAGGATGAGCTGCTGACGTTCTTCCAGAAGATTTGACAAATTGTGGGAGTTGTGCGAAACTTTGCAGCCAAAGTGTGAAGAGTCATAGCTATAGTTTTTTTTCTTTTTTTTTCTTGCAGTAATAGAATTTTTACTTCATTATACTAATGTGGCTCAGTAAACAACAGATGTGATTTGTTGGAAATTGTTTTCTCAGGGGGTTTCCCCTGTGCACAGATACAGAAGAATAAATTGTCTCATCTCTGATTTTGCCTCTTTTGTAACCGTATCAGCAAAAACAATAGGCACCAAATGTTTGAAGACTCACTAACTGGCCCAAACACAAAAACAAGACAATACATACTGGAATAAGAACAAGGTAAACAAACTGCCAAACGGAACAAAAAGGAGAAAGGGGAAAAAGAAGGAAATGCTTCTTAATCTGAACAAAGACTTTTATTTCCTGTTAACCTCTGGCAGCCCACTGTCTGTCTGATACCGTGCAAAAGAAGAAAATGGTTCTAAAAAAAAAAAAAAATCATAGTCGCTACTCCACTTCTTTCCACCTGAGTCTGGACTGCCTGTCTGACATTGTTCTTTTGATCTGCATTGGTACAAAAGCTTCTCCCTACCTCACCGATGCTTATTTCCTCTCTGTCTAAGCTCTGTCTGTCTCGTCTGTCTGGGCACTAGACAAGCTCCTCAACTGTGCCTTGACTTTCCACTGAACAGCCTTCTGTCTGTCTGTAGCTATTTGACCCAACATTCCTTATTAGCTAATACATTCCTCTGCACCTGGGTAACACTTGCCCACCTGACCCTGTCCTCTTTCATTGAGCTGCCTACACACTCGCTATCTTACTTCGTCAGCTTGTCAGTGGATGGACAGACACGCAGGTGGCGGAGGTGACAGCTATCTGCCTGTTTATTCTTCATCCTTCCATCATAGTAAGGAGGCCAGAGGGCAGTTGCATTGGAATCTGCACTTTTGGTAAATACGGAGGCAGCTTGTCTTCCTGTCTGCTTGTCTCTGTCTCTCTCTGGCAGCCCACCTGAAGGCTGCTACATATATCTCTTTATCTGCCAGTCAAGAGACTTCTTGCTTTTCTTGACTTTATCAGTCCATCTCTCATACCTAGCCTTTATGCGATCTTTCCTTTGTCTTGATTTCGGTCTCTTAACTGTTACAGGCTACTTTCACAGTCAGTAGTTTCTTCTTAATGAGTAACATGGTTATTTGTTAGTGCCTTCCCAAATGGCTTATATGAACGTTTTTGGATCTGCCACTCCTGTGGTCAAGGTTTGGTTAGGTTTAGGCAAGGAAAAATCACTTCTTAAAGGTGAGGGGAAACATGATGGGTATGATGAAAAAACATTATGAACATCGGTAGGAGAAAGGATGGCAACCCCCATCTGCTTTCATCTTCCATAAACCTGCATTAACTTTTTCTCTCAGCAGAAACAAGTTGGAAATACAACAATGACATATCATCACCTTTTAACTTGATATGGTGAACAAACAGTTGCCTATTTATGCGGCAGACACAGAGCATCATAAGCATTCTTTGGAGTTGTGTTTCTGTCCATCAAATGAATATAAGTTCATATTCTCTCTCCTTGTAGCTCTTTTTATGGCCTCCACTAATCCCTGAGGCTCTCTAACTGTTAAACGCTCCGCTGTCTTCACCAGCTAGTTGCTAACTTTGTATGGCGTTTGGACTGCAGTCAGACAATCACTATCTTGTTTCATCACCATGAGCCACCTCTCAAGCAGTCACGTGATCCATTGTTAATATAAAAATATTGGCATTGTATGTAAAAATAGGAATGCTTAGGACTGGTGCCTCCTAAGAATCCTGGTACTGGGTTTGATTCCACTGTGTGGGTTTTCTCCGGGACATGCAGGCAATTCAGGTTAGCTGAATTGGTGACTCAAGGTGTGATTGTGAACGGTTGTCTTTCTATATATGTTGGCCCAGCCCTGTGATAGACTGGCGACCTGTCTAGAGTGTAGTCCAATATGAGCTTGGATGGTCTCCTGCCCCGCAACCCCACACAGGATAATGGTGGACAAATTGATGAGAAACGGCTTCTACTAAGCTTTTTGGATTATTAAAAAATTATCATGATGATGATGCTGTCTTTCTTGAGAATACAAATACATATTGCAAACTTACACTCAAGGCCAAAAGTCTTGTAGTTAACCTTCTTGCATTGAGTTTAGAGCTGGATTTCGGCACTGAGCTCCTGATTCGATTCTGTTACGAGTCACAAAGTCCAGAATCGATTAATTTCGATTTGATTCGACTCAATTCTTGATAAGTAAGTTACTACAGATAAATTCCAATGTTGTGGAAAACGCTTCTTAGAATTAATTCTGGGAACTTAAATTTCTTCTGCATTCAGCAAGTGAGCAACATTGTTGTTTCCTTGAATATAAAATTGTATAAAGTGCACAGTATCGGCTAAATTATAAATACATTTCCCGTTTATAAAACTGTGGACCAAGGAGTTATTTTCCTCCGCAAATGCGAAATAACTAAAACATGACCCTTCTATATTTTTTAAGGCATTAATACGCATAAGAAAACACCTACAAGGTTGTCTTCATTATGCATATTTTGAAAAATAAATGCCATCCCATACAGCTACACATGGACTGTCAGTAGCAGATGCTCCGACTAAGTATAGACATCCACTTTAATAATCACTTTGAGCACAGACAGGACAGAAACTGATTAACCTGCACTGTTTGTGTTGAAAAGACATCAGCCTGACATCTGCAGACAGCTGTCTAGCTGCTGTTAGCTATCCGGCAGGGACAGACTGAATAAAGAAGAATCCACACCACTGTTCAGTCGACTTCCACAGCTTCACGTCTCGTAGCCAGAGATAATATCTCTTAAAAAAAACTGAGAACTCAGTTCAGTGATCTCTAGATTTGCCCTGAAATAGCCAGGATCAGCGAACGATCCTGAGTCATTACAGTCCCATAAGCTATGATGATCGTCTACATTACTTCTTAACTTGAATTTAACCTTTGTGTACACAACGATTTTACACATCAACAATTATAATTTTTTTTTTTTTTTTTAATCCAGCCCTACTTGACTTGAGTTCTCACTCCGATGCTTTGTATCACCAATAATGAGGTGCCTTCAACCAAATGTTTGTGTTCAGATTTAGGTTATCAATTGTTAAGGTCAGTGTTGGGGCCATTGTTGTTGACTGGGTCTACTAATCCTTGTGAAAGAGGTAGGACCACTATTTTCTTGTAGTACCACACACAGTATCCCTCTATGCTTCCTCTTAAGGTTTACTGACCTGTAGCTGGAACAATAGAGTATCGCCAATTGTACCTATTTTTGATGCATAGACAACTTTACTTGCCACTAAAGAACAGTAACAAAAAACTCTCAATGTTAATCACCTACTTTTAAACATTATATTTTGTTGTTGCAGTCTTTTGATGACATTAAATAAGTCTTTCAGATTCAACCCACTTAGGAATTTTCAAACACTTCAGATGTTGCTCTTACAGTTGTTTGATAGTTCTGTCTATATCCCTTATCACAACCCCCAAACAACATTCTTCATACCTGTCAACCCCTTCCTACTCATC
>NC_053423.1:18255235-18352735 GCF_016859285.1 Xiphias gladius | reverse complement strand
CATTTCAAACCATAGCAGGTCTTTAGTGACCAGCGTCATTTCACAGGAGTGTTTGTAGAGAGATTTTTAACACTAAGCGCATCAGTGCCATTCTGACATCAGGGTCTGCCTTTAAAACTCTTTATTGCACATCACGTTGCCTACATCAGTTTGAGATGCCTAGATGCTCTCCTGTTGAAATATTATAGTCATCAGTCCGATGTTGCTCTCCTGCCGCCCATGATTTTTTTTTTTTTTTTCCCCCCTCTGTGATATATCAGAGAACCTCAGAGCCATTAAATTGACAAAAGGTTTTCTCCTCCATTTGTCAGGCAGAGATACGTTTGGGCTTCAATTAGGTAAACCTATTTCATTTGGAGTGCTGTTTTATTCCCGAGGGGACAAGCTGTTGATGAAACACTCAAACATTATGAACCATTGTGTTGTGAAAGCAGTGACCCACAAACATGACCTGCAAGCTAATGCTAGCCTTCAGAGGATAGCTCCCCTCCCCAACGCACCCTCCCCTGCGATCGTGCTTGTCCATTACTTATAACAGCCGCTCACATCGTCATTATGTCCACATCAAACCGCCTGACATTTTGCACCTTAAATTACCTTATTGGTATTGGAAAACCAGATGAAAATGCTAAAATAAGCTTTCTCAACCTTTAATTGATCATTTCAAAGAGAGGCTGTCTGAGGAAATGGCTGGCTCATAGCTGTGCTGCTCCACGCTGTCATTAAGTCTGGATGCAGCGTGCAGCCGAGAGCACAGTCAGTCCACTCACACATGTAGTTCGCAGACACTTGAATTAAAGCAGCATGCTTTTAGTGGCCTTTCTGTCAGGCTGGCATTCAGCATAATGTCTCAGCCAAAGCTTTTCAGTGTGTGTTAATCAGTAGCTGCCATCGCCATCATCAAGACCGGTGTCACACATTCAATGACTGTTTTACTTTAAGTGTTTTTCATGTTTCATGTTTTGTTCTACGAGAGTTTATGTAAAATGTATTATAAAGCCTTTACAGTGTCAACAAAGGTGACACTCGGGCTTTTAGGTGTCATATCCAAATACTGCAACAGAGAAGCTCCTCTGTTTCAGCACATCATATCGAACCCAGCAGGACTATCACCATCATTTTGAATATAATGTTTGTATTTACACTCTGGGACTTTGAGTTTGGATTTTGATTATTGATTTTTTTTTTTTTTTTTTGCCAGGAGAGATTTATGATCTGTTTAGTCACAACAAAAACTGTTCGATCATCTTCAGTATGTGATTCTGGGAAAAACATACTCTGCATCTGGTCCCCATTTCATCTTCAGAGAACCATATTGGTTGAATCCATATCAAAACTTTTATGTCTGATTGTTTGAATCATTGTTATTGATCATCTCAAGAGAAATGCGTCCCCCAGCTTTGCAAAAAAAAAAAAAAACAAAACAAAAAAAACCACCACCCATTTCAAATCCCTGCAACCCTCAGCACTGTACATAGACATATATTTATTTTTTTGGAAAAAAAAAAAAAAAAAAGACTGTGTACGATTTGAGATGATGTGGCAAGAACATAAGACTGATCCTGCATCGCTGAGGGGAGTTAATGGTATTTATTCATTTTATTTTCGACACACTGTGCACATTAATCCACACAGATGCCGATATACAGCTCATATTATATTTCTCAATGCATTGGTTTTCCAGGGAAACATCTATCACACTTGCTTCACTTTCTCGTTGAGAGAGAGAGAGAGAGAGAGAGAACATTTTCAGAACCGTAGTAGTAGAGTTTTAACTCCTGAAAAGATTGCATACACCAGCGATCTAGAATTGGATTGGGCTGCACCATCTTGGCTCTCCACGGGAGTCAAATTGCAACGTCCCAATAAAGACTACGCCAACTGAAACATGGAAAATAATAAGCAGCTGGGTCCCCTGTACCAGATGGAAACATTTTCAGATTCTGCTGTAACATCTTCCCCCAATGCATTACAATAATGCGTCTGGGGCTCTGACACAGTTGTGTTTAAATTACCTCTTTCACAGCTGGGTTTCAGGTCAGATAACTTGGCAAAAGAAACGGTCCCATCTTTCAGCTGGCGTATATCATCAAGTTCAGAGTGCGATGGATGTGAGTGAGGCCACAAGGAAAACCTCTGTATCCACTAAAACGCCTGTCATTTGATCAGGAGCAACATTATGCAAGTTATCACTGTGTGCTTCAACACAGATGGAAGAAGGTTTACCCAAAATTTGCCAGGCAGTTGGTGTTTATAGCAACAGCAGCATGAATTCTGGAAACTAGTCTGTTCTTGATTTGTGCCTTTTATCAACATTTGAGTTCTTGACACGCCAAGCACAGTCTGTCCTAGACTGTTTCCAGTAGATGGGCAACAATAGCACCATGTGCGGGGCCTGAACTGCCCTGCCTCCATACACTGGATGAGACACAGCTTCCATTGTCTTTATTTTAACACCCCATTTTCATCTTTGTGTTTTGACACTGTTGCTAAGGCAACCACGCATGACCACTTCCTGTTTGGGATTATTTATCGGTGATTGGCTGTATCACATTACCAGTCGGCAGTAATATCTGTTGATCTGTAAGGACTCGGTCAAGCCCAGCTGTCCTAATGCCTTCTACTCCCTCTTACCTTGTAATTAACAGAAGACTTTTATAGAGGTCACAAATGAAATAGATAAATGCCAATTTTGTAAGAATGATTTATAAAAAAAATAAACTCATATTTGATGATAACTGGATCTCTTTGTGTCCTTTATAACAGGAAGCGTTTACTATGTGTACAATAAATATTTGGAAGTGTTATTTTAAAAAATTTAACTCAAATACGACAGTGTGGTTTTTTTTTTCTAGTGTAAAATCATAATGAACAGGTCTTGTGCTCAAAGTATAAGAGCTTGGTATCAGTCCTCATTTTTTGGTACCAACTGCAATGTGTTCGTGGCAAAGACTGTGAAAAACAGTCAAGAACTGAAAACTGGCGTCGAATGTTTGGGCAAATTCATCATCTTTAATCAGAGCACAACCAATCCTAGATTTTTGAGACAGACACCAATTGTTATTTGAAAGTTCAAATAATCTAATAATGCATCAGCAGATATTCATGATAATTAAAGAGACGTGACCAAGAAATGCACCAAAAGGAACATTTTAAACTTGAAAAAAAAGCTTGTTAGGGCTTTCTAACAGCTAAAATAAGTCAAGACAACACTAAATTAATGCAAATGTATCTTTAGAATTTCTATACAGCAATGTGTCGACACTTGCCAGCTGACATACACCAATCAGCCACAACATTAAAAACAGTTACTGGTTTTAACGTTGTTGCTAACCGGTGTATATGCTGCACCATGTGGAACCCAGAAAGAATAGCTGTTGCACTGGTGACAGCGAATGGTGATCCATATAACTAAATATATAAACAGACCAATAGATCTGTGTCTGACAAATGTCAGCCAATATTATTTGTGGCTCTGGTTCCAATTTCTCATGATCTGAATCTAGATTTTGCCAATTTTAGAACATTTTATATAGTCAAACGTCTCGTGTGCTGCTTATATTTAGACAACATTCGACATTTGGGAATTTTGGCTTTATTGTTATATTAAAAAGGGGTTTTGTACAAAACATAATTTACATTTCTCAAAGTAAGATATTAATATAAGTATTGTTTTGGTATTGATACTGAAACTTGGGTGGGCAATCAGCACTAATACCGAAAAGTTTCAAACAATACTCTGCCCTACCGAATACAAGGGCTTTTTTTTTTTCCGGCTACAATAAAATCACACGCTTGAAAAAGCGTCATAGCGTCAGAGATGGTACAAGACATCTCGAAAACCACTCGAACTAGATGACAAATTATGAGCAGAAGCACGGATTCTGTGCTGATTTGAGGGATTTGTCTCACGTCTCAAAAATTTGTCTATAGTGTAAAAAAATCCTTCAGTTTGTAGCAGGCTTAAGTTTACAGTTCCAGTATCAGTCTCTTCACCTACATGCACTGTGTAAGGCCAGGTTAAAGTATGCAAGGCAGACTGATGGAAAATCAAAAAAGTTGATCAAAACCCCTTTACATATAGATTAGGAATGAAATTACATGATACTGTACGGAACAGTGTCCAAGGATTCTTTTTTTTTTCCCCGAACAATGACACTGACGATATGATAGGAGGATATGCTGACACTAGGAGACTGATGGTTTGTATTTGCGTGTGCTTGCCTTTGTGCTCACACTGTAAACATCAGAGTGTAACCCTGCCCATTTGTATTCGCTTCATCGTCTGCGACAGTGTGTGCGTGGACAAGTACTCAGACCCTGACCTCTGCCTTGGCTGAATGGGAGCACACTCCATTTGTACAGTAATAATAGTCTGGCAATGCTGCATTGCCCTCGGAGATATAATAACCACCCCTGTATTAGACCACTGAGAAGGGGTTTATTAGTGACTACTCAGGGCATTGATTTTTTTTTCTACTCTGCTGAAAGCCTTCTTGTTGTTCCGATGCTGCATCTGTCCTTTTGTGTCTCCCTGAGGACAGCAGCCTCATAACACATCTTAGATATGACCCCGGCTTTGATCTGAATTATTAAACTCACCCATATCAGACATGCGTATTCCCCGGCTTATCTGTAACATAAAAGTGCTGCCACATGACTGTGTGAGTGTGCACATGCACTCAGATTTTAGCCCATGTTTCGTGTTTGTGTTGAACGCGGCTCTTTGAGAATTAGTCTCTTTCTAACTCCCGCTTTCTTTTCTCGCCTATAAATTAGACTTTTTTTCAAATTAAAATACAAAACACAGAGATAAAGAGTTATCCCTTGTTGAATTGGCTGGCTTCTTATAAAAGAAAAGGCTTTTCTTTATCAGGCATATCAAAGAAGGAAATCAGTCATAACTGGCCAAAAACACTCCGAGTAACGTAATTTTGATCCTACATTAAGGCTGCCGAGAACAAGCATTTCATCAACTTTTCCAACTTAAAGAACAACTTCTATCTCTGCTAATAATTGGAAAGGCTCCTGATGTGTCCCGGAATGTTAGAAGGAGATGGCGTTCGGGCAGTTCACGTCCAGTGAATAAATAGCCTTAAATGGTATAAAGGTAAGTGATAAGCTGCCCACAGTAAAAAAAAAAAAAAAAAGATGTGAATTTCATAGAAAACAGGCCTTTTTCAGGTATGAAGAAATTGGTTCCCAAACCTTTTGTTGATTACTTACAAACCGTCTGTCTGTACAAAGGTAGTGTTAGAACAAACGGTGTTACTACACCCTCTGATGCATTATTAGGACAATACTGTACTGCAGGAAGTAGTTCTGTATTTTGCGATCAGAATGGTGAGAAAGAGGCAAGTAAGGAAGGAAGACAGACTGGTTGGTCAGCAACACATCTGTGGGAACTTCTGCAACAGTGTTGGAACAAAGTTTCTGAACAATGTTTCATTTCCGTTGTAGAAAGAACGCCGTGAGAGGGTTCGGCTGCTTGATAGGTCAAAAAGTTAGATTAAATTTCGGATTTAAGATTCCATGATTCCTTTTTTAAAATCTTCGTTATATAATTGTTCTTTGCTTTAATTTCAGAGTACGAAGGTGTTCTAAAACTTGACCGGCAGTTTAAGTTAACAGGGGCTGTAGTTGAAAGTCAAAGTGGAGACTGGATGGGAAGATAAAGTCCATGTTTTCATTGGAGATGTGCCCACAGCTTTGATTGCAACATCATCTTTGCATGTGCAATATTGCACAATAAATGCAAGATGTGGTGGCAGTTTAGGCAGCATAAAAAACAGGAATTGGATGGGGCTGACTAGGATGTGTCACACAGCTGAATTGAATTATTTACTATGTTAAATTGTATATGCATTCGGTGGGGTCCAAAAGTCTGAGACCACTCTCCCATTGACATTTCCTCCATGTTTACCTGTTGTCTTAAGAAACTGAGTATAATGTCCATTTCCACAGCACTAATTCCATCAGTACCAAAAAGAGTCACAACAGGCAAACTGTGCATTTTTCCCCAAATGATATTAAGCCTCCATGAATGAAATTTTCACAGTAATAGTCTTGCAGCCCTCCTTTTATATATTAGAGGTATTATTTTAACGGGAAAACCCATCAGTAAGTGTTGAGCTTTGTTGACAGTAACTTAACATCAATGAAGAGCACATCAAAGAAGAAATGACTGGAATTAATTTGTACATGAAAACATTATTTCTGTTAAAAAAAAAGAGAAACTCAGAGCAGCACAGTGGTGAGTAAGACATGACTCTGTTGTAATAATGGAATTTGTGCTGTGAAAATGTACATTATACTAAATTTACCATGTGAGCTGTTATCGTAGGCTACAGATAATTCCTCCCCCCTCAACTTTTCTTCTTTTACCCAGCCTTTATTTGTTCGTGCCGGCCGCTCATCTGGCTATTATTGGAATACCAGCTTTAATATGAGAATTTACGGTAAATAGTTCTCAAGTTGTACTCTGAGGTAGGAGTGTGTTTAGTCCTAGGTTAACTTTTGATTCCTAACCGAAATGCTTCATAAATGCAGGCCAGATACTCAACTGACACAGTAATGTACAAAAAAAATGCAGCACAAAACAGCGTTGACGTTTTTAAAAAAAAAAAACACAGCAAAATTTATAGTTCAGCAGAGTCTTTAACGAAGCGTTATGACATGTCAAATCCAATCAGAGCAAAAAATTAATAAGTTTACATCAAACAAAAATAATCTGATGTTTATATTAAGTGTAAGATGATTTTGCCACAGTGTATGTCTTTTTATTAAAGTTCTCAGAGGCCATATAAAAACTTGTTAAATTTCGGACTTCAGACATTCCTAATACTAGGAAATGTAACAGATGTACAGAATATGAGGATTAAATATAATATATCAATGTGTCTCTACTGAGCTAGTACCTACAAATAGATAAAACATAATATATCAACTCTTCAGATTAAGTCAGTCATAAGGCTGACTGAATTGTAGAATATCGAGGTAGACAGAAGATTTTCTTTCATCGCCCACACTGATGTCACTAGCCCCCTCCTCCCTCCCTGTTTATTGTGTGCTGTCGTCTCACCTCACTGTGGTGTCAAGTCAATTTGCCTTCATTTGTCTCCTCTTGTTTTCCTTCTGTTGTTTCATGCCTTTTTCTTCAGCGAACGGGCTGATATTGCCAAAGTCCTCATGTCTTCTGTAAAGTGCAGCCTCAGCCAAACTGTGCTACCCTGTCACACGTCCAGTTAATGACCGTATTTGTCCGTTATTTGTCGTGAATGTGTGTGTATCTTATATGATTGAGTGTGTCGGTGTGTTTGTATGTGCTGCTCAGCTCCTGACAGCCAGCATGGAGTTGATCTCCCAGATGAGGTTGCGGAGTTGGTCCATGATCTGCTTCAGCTGCTGGTTCTTCTGCTTCAGCTTCTGCAAGAAAAATTACAGGAAGAGAGAAAAATCACATATTTTCAGATGCAAAAAAAAAAAAAAAAAAAAAAACAACAGATGTGAAAGTAAGACTACGTCAGTTAGCTGAAAAACACTCAGCTGAAACAATTAAACCACAGGTTTACGAGATCAAAAAAAAAAAAAAATCAAACAACAGACAAATCATTTCAAGAAACAAAGAAGCAATTGCATTTCCAGCAGGAAAAAAAAAAAAAAAAAAATCATGGCTCATGGTACTGGTATTGAAGTCCCACAGAGTCAGAGTCAAGCCGCCACTACGTTGTACTACTAAACAAGTTTTTCCCATCATCGCTACTTTGATGTCATGCTATCAAAACGTCTTATAATTCACACTTACTGTACTACTATAAATCCTTGTAAAATATAATTTACTTAACCAAACGACTGAGAAAAACTGATTCCAGATGTGAGTTACATTCCGAACGACTGAGCTGTTTTGCTGCTCACATGAGAAAATGAACATGGAGTTTTTGTCCAGCAGGAAGTCCCGGGACAAAGATATTTAAAGGTTCTGTTTCCTTTCTTCAAATTCAGCATTAGTCTAAGCTACCCTGAAAACAAGTAAACCAATGTTAAAATAACTGTTGTATTCAAGCACGGTACAGATATTTTGATGACATCTTGTTTAATGTCGGTTCTGTCATTGTTGAAAGGTTTCTATTTTTAAGTAGTGATTGAAAATGGAGACTATCGAGAGAGTCTACGGCCAGACTAGCAGCTCTGCGAGGCTGTACTCAGAGCCGTGCTTTGAGCTAAATGTGAAAGCCAGCGTCCGAACATGCTACCATGCTGACGTTTAGCACGTACTGCGTAATGTTTACCATTGTAATGTAGTGTGTTGGCAGGCTAACATTTGTTACTAAGCATTAAACACAAATTGCAGCTCAGAGTTATAGGAACGTAATTAGTTTAGCAGGTATTTGGTCATAAACCAAATTATTGGAAAACTAAGAATTTTGACCTGATGGTGGCGATAGATGAAAAGCTAAGGGATCACCAAAGTTTCTACAAATCATCCCGAGGAGGACCTGTTGTTACCTGTTTTTGAAGATTTACATCTTCAGGAGGAATGAAGAGCCTGGGGTTGAGTGCCATAGTATGTAAATCAAAGCCAAAAGACAGCACATAGCTGGTTTTGGTCTTTTCATGAGATTTGTTGAAAAATTCAGAATACTTTAACAGCATGCTCTGACTTTGTATTGGATGAAGATTAATAACCCTGAGAGCCACATTTAACTTCTGGTATTTCCTCCTCTCGCATACAATAGACAAAGTTTTCCCACCTGCCTGCTGACCTCTCCCCAAATACTCAGTACTTCAGTTAACTTAATCGATCCTCGCCTCCGCTAATTGCTAAACTAACACATCCGGCCTGGTTCAGGGGTGTCCAGGTACGTCACAGAGGAGCAAACAACCCAATCTCCCTGTCAGTCACTGAGGGCTTTGTCCGCCAATTGCCTCTGAATGTTCTATCAAGATCTCTTAAATCAACAGCTGCCATGGACTGAAGTACCTCATTGCCCAAGCTTTATACATATATAAACAAATAATGGCTCTCGAGTTGCTGCTGATGCTGCTGCTTCTGCTGCTGCTGCTGTTGTTGCTGCTGCTGCTGGAGAGTCAGAATAAAAGCAGGTACAACTGCCAAATGTGTGCTGCCTTTGAACAGGTAACTCAGGCAAAATATCTACATTTGGAGGTTTGGGCAAATTTAGTAACAGTAGTACATCAGAGCTTCTTGCTCAGCTTCTTTTCCTCTGATAGATAGCAAGAGAGAGAGAGAGAGAGGGCGAACAACTCCTTCACTCAGCTACTGTATCTGCAGTGCAGTGAAATCTATTAAGATTAAATCCATCTCACTCTCTCGGTAACACTCCTTTAGCCATGACTAATTACCAGCCATTTTTGCAACGCAGATAACACCTTGAGCAATCGATTTCACACAGCTCCCTTAATATCAACTGTTTAGCTGATTGTCCTTGAAGATATTCCAGAGTGGAACATTTGGAAGCCTTCCAGTCTCTCTCTCTTGGGGGCTCTCACTGCCTCTCAAGCTCTCTCACTTTTTTCTCTTCTCTTTCTCCCTCTTTCAATCTCTCTCTTCAACTTTTACTTTGATTCTGAGAGTGTGTGTGTGTGTGTGTGTGTGTGTGTGTGTGTGTGTGTGTGTGTGTGTGTGTGTGTGTGTTCAAAGGATATGCCTCTTTACTCTGACAAGCAGGTCTTGAAATAACTCAACATTTACTCCGAATTAATTAAATGATACTTTGAGCCTCTGTAATTTCAGTCTTTTTAAACAAAGAATACAAAACCGGTCCTTTTTTTTTAAGCTGAACTTTTTTTTTTTTTTTTTAACATGAAGCTTTAAAAAGATTTGCATCTGTAGATATATTTTTCATTGCAGTTTTTGAGTGTAAATTTGGCTTCAAAGTCAAAATTTTCTTATTTCTGAATCCAGATTCTTCCACAAAAATCTACTCTCTGCTTTCTTTGAAACTAGAAATGAAATTCCACAGTTTTTCACAGCAGAACAAGACTACAGAGTCAGCGAAGCCTTCACGGCGCGTTCATTATGAAAAGCTCGCTGGCATATCTTGATATATGAATAACACAACTGCTATTATCACAGAAATGACTGCCACCTCGGGGAGATATAATTCCATTCATAACCTCATAATTAGCATAACTCATCTTTCACACCTATAATACAATGTTTTGGAAAAGGGTATACTAGAGAGAACAAAACAGAGGAAGGGAGCTCTGAACATTCCACCTTTTCTGTCTGAATTGCAAGGCTTTTACACAAACATACACACACAAGAACACCCCTTCAGGAATCGAGCTGATGCACTCCCTTATTTCTTGGCCTGCCACTCAATGGCCTGGCCCCGCAATAATGTTTCGATGCCTTTTCAATCCGCAGTAGGCCTCTTCTGACATGCTCCGGCACTGCGTCGGCCGCGGCAGGGTGGCCAGTCAACAACTCATGAAAGTAAACAAGGAAGCGCTGTCTCCAAAGGCCTCCTGCTGACTGGCAGACTGCCTACCTGCTTCATATAACCTGGAAAGGCTGGCAGATGTCGGAGCATCGGCGGAGAAGAGAACGGAAAAGCACGCTGACCTGAGATAAAGTGGAAATGGGGATTGACACACACACAGAGGAGATGCAGTGAGACACCGTGAGCTAAAAATGCCTGTACCTGAGTTGCTGGGAGTGTGCAGCTATGCAAGTGTTTGTTCCGGTGTGTATGTCTGTGTGTGAACTTGTGTGTGTGAGGGTCAAAATGTGAGCATGAGGGTGTGACTGCAGATGAAAATGTCTCTGTGCTTTTTGGGTTGTTTTTGTGTGTGTGTGTGTGTGTGTGTGTGTGTGTGTGTTAGGGATGCACTGATTTGATCAACAAAATATGCATCAGCACCGATACTGATCTTATTAAACAGAACGGGTATCAGCCAAGATTGACCGATCCACAGTTTTCTGTTTTGCTCGTTTCATTTGCTAGAATAAGCTAACGTTAATAAAGGCTGCAACTAATGACAACTGTTATTATTGATTAATCTATGGATTACTTTTACAAATAGTCATTTCATCTATGAAATATTGGAAAATTGTGGAAAAAGCCCATAACAATTTCCCAATATCTTCGAACTATTTATTTTCTCTGACTGAAAATGTATATAAATATAAAACAGAAAAAAGCATAATATCCTTACATTTGACAATATGGAACAGCGAATGTTGAGCATTTTTCCTTAAAAGAAATTGTTGAGAATTTTTTCTGTCGATCGACTAATCAGTTCAGCAGTACTGCTGGTGCTATGTCACCTCCTGCATGTGCTTTAGAGAAAAATGCATTTTAATGTGAATGCAGCATTAGAGATTTCCTGTGAAACTGGAAGTTTTGACAAAGACATTTACTGCTGGCTACCATTAGCTAAGATTTACTGCACATACTTTTTTAGATTTATTTATTGACAGGTTGTTTTTTTTTTTTTTTTTAATCACAGATTTGAAATGATAACCATCAATAACCAGGAGGTTTGGTGAAGAGCTAAAGTCTTTTCCTTTACCTGCCACGTGAACAGACAAATGAAAGAGAGAGCGGCACCGACTCTGATCACCATTTGTTACAGCAGCTCAATGCTGTTGGTATGTTCTGTATCTGTCAACAGCTTCGAATGTAACCAGCATTACAATCTCATGTTACCTTACATATAGAGGAATGACAGAGGTTTAAGTTCAAATAAAAAGACCACTGGTATCGGTACTCGATAATCAGCAGATACCCAATGTTTAGGATTTGTCTCGAGGGACCAAAATTGAGATCAGTGTATCCCTAGTCTGTGTATTTACCAGAATTAATGTGTATGGACATGTGAATGCCTAATATGTGTGTGCAGGTGTGTGTGTGTGTGTGTGTGTGTGTGTGTTTTTGTAATCTGAGAGCTGGAAGAGAAGGTCATGTAAACTAACAGTGTCCAACCGCAGGGAGCTCTGAGGTGCCCTTACAGCACATCTGGGCAGAGGACAGTCCAGGGTGAGATCTGTTTTTCAAACACAGTCTTGTTGCGAGATTAAACCTTGTTGGCAGCGGGGGGGGGTAAAAAAGGGAAACTGATTCCAGTCCCTGTAACTTCTGCTAAGCATGATGGACATGTCACAGTACCCGTATTTGCTGTAACTGATTCATATCCAATCATATTTTTTTTTTTAAAAGTTGCTTATGATGATAGTGTAACTACAGTCATACGCACTTTGACATAAATTCATTTTGCTCTAACAACCGGCCTTGACGCTGTGTTATCAGATGTCATTTCCAGTTAATCTACAACACCTTGAATGTGGAATGTGATGTGGTTGCATCCTATTACAGAGGAAGGATTTTGATAATCTTTTTATTTTATCGGACAAAAATGGCAATTATTTGAAGATTCTGGCTTCACAAAAGTGAAGATTTGCTGCTTTTCTGTGTTTTATATTATTTCAAGTTGAATATCTGAGTTATTTAGAGAAAGCAAGACATCTGAAGATGCCCCCTTTGGCGCTTCGTGAAAGGTATTTTTCTCTCTTTTTTTTGACATTTTACAGACTAAAAAATTAATTGGAAAAATAATTAATATATTACCCGGTGATGAAAATGTTTCTAAAAGGAGCTAATAGTCACTAATTGCCCTAACTGCTTTCATTGTGTCTGTTTGATTTATTTACCAATGCATTTTTGTTTCTAATTAACACATTACTGTGCAGCACTTTAGTTAACATTTGTTGTTTTTTTTAAATGAACCCGATAATTAAACCTTTTTTTCATGTTTTAATCATGTTAACCTCTACATTTCAGCTCTCAGATGTCTCAGTTGTTTGTTAATGGTCTGTAAATTGGTGGGTTTCGCGGTTTATCTAAAGGGACCCTCTCACGTATTCCTTTGTACTCCGCTGTTGCTTTAGGAAGATCCTATGCGGTACAGAGTCACAGGCTAGGCAAAATCCATTACGGTATAACTCAGTATCTTGACGACATCTGATGCCTTGTTCACCGTCAACTTTAAAACAACCCCATTATCTTGGATCAGAGATGGGTAGTGTATATCTGAGAAATGGTTACGTGTACAAGGGAAGGACCAGTGGTTCCATCATTAGCCGAAGCCTTTTAAAACAGAATAATTGGAAAAGGGACAGAGAAGCCTTTTCTCTACCAGGACAGATGATTGTTTGTTTGAAATGACATGTGTAAAGGGCTGTTACTCCATCTCTTCCATCCTTCTCTACTTCTCCTTGTCCGCCTTTCTCTGATTCCCTTCATCATGCTCCCTTTCTCCCCTACTCGTCCAAATCAGATCAAAGAGGCTGTTCTCAGTAGAAAGTGGAAAGATATAAATTTAAAAAAAAAAAAAAAAAAGAAGAATTTTTCATTGAAATCACTTTATTAAAATTCTGCTCCACTGAAACTTTAGAGAAGCTCCAGCTACTGTATCTCTGCTTGTCATGTGAAGACAGATCCTGGCTCAGGCCACCAAAAGAAATTCCCTGACCTGAAATCCATTAGTCACAAAATATATTCAGACGAGGTAAGCTTTGCAGGCCCATTGGGGATTGCTTTCAATTACAAGTGAATAGATGTTTTCAACTTCAACACATCACTGCTTGACAGTCATTCAGTGACACATCGGATGCAACACCTCAGCACATCATCATAACCTGTAAATACTTGGGATTTCTCAAATGTATCAAACAACAGGGCGTTTGTTAATTGGCATCTCCATGTTAGCTAATTCAGTTGCTTTATCTCACCATTAAAGTCAACTGGGGTTTTTTTTTGATCCATTAGACATTATAAAAAAATCAAGCTAATCTTGTAATTATATTATTATATGAATAAGATGAGGTATTCATCTGCTTTTTAGCCATTTAACCCATTTCATCTACGATTAAAAACATGACCAACAAGATCTCCCAGCACATTAAGAACCCTAGCGTTGCTTTTTGATGAGGGGCTTTGAGATAATGGTGAGGAAGAAACGACTTAGATATAAATATTCGCGCACACACACACACACACACACACACACACACACACACACACACACACACACACACACACACACACACACACACACACACACACACACACACACAAGCAGGAAGAGAGAGGGGGAATATAGCAAGTAGAGCGAAAACGTGCCTTCACTCAGGATTCCTCTGCTAATCCGCCCTGACGCTGGCGACTCAAATCGCAGCTTTGACTCTGACGGATCTGGCTGGGAATTACAAGTGTAAGTGTCTGTGAGTGAGGAGGAGGGATTAGGGAGGGGAGAGGAGAGGAGAGAAAGTGTAAAAGGAAGACAGGAGGATTGGAGAGGAAGGAAGAAGAGACGCAAAGAGTTGAGAGTAAAGAAAAAGAAAGGAGGACAAAGAGGGAATACATATACATATACATACACATATATACATACATGTACATACACATACACACACACATACATACATGTACATACACATACACATACATACATGTACATACACATACACATATATACATACATGTACATACACATACACATATATACATACATGTACATACACATACACATACATACATACATACATGTACATACACATACACATACATACATACATACATGTACATACACATACACATGTACGTACATACACATACACATGTACGTACATACACATACACATGTACGTACATACACATACATACATACACATACATACATATGTGTGTGCATATGTATCTCATCATTGGTCACATATGAGGCAGTTCAAACCTCCATCCACACACTCAGTACCCTCTGCTCTACTTTAAAATGCCTTGGATTACCGAAGCAAAAACTGTTTTGACTTTTCACATGGTTTACGAAGGCTGAAGCAAAACCCCTTGCTGTCCACAGACAGTAAGATACAGTTTCTTGGCAGACAGGCAAGTCAATTTTAATTAAATTCTATGGTTTATAATAAATGTGACAAAAAAAGGAGTCTCAGCTATGTGGGAAGGTGCTTTTCCAGAAACCAGTGATCCCCTAAATTATGCAAAAATGACACTTGTCCTCAAGAAAATGCAACTCCCTATTAGGCAGAAAAAACAAACCAAACTCATGGGGCCAACATTTTTAATAAGGAGTAACAGCTGTCAAAATTGATTTTGTAGGTATGCATGCATTTCTTTCAATGAGCGAGAACTGTTGACCTCATCCACACGCACTTGATACAACTTCTCATAAAGTCTGAATTCAAACGTACAACCCCTTTCACAAGTGTTCATTATATTGTTGCCTTACATGTATATCAGCCAAATTACCTGTATAATATTAAAAGGAAATGTTCGCTGTGCCGCCTACACATAAGCTTTCCAAATAACAGGGGAGAGTGAGCTTAATATTCACAACACGTCCACATCAGGACTAACAAACCTACCTGAGCAGTGCGTGCTAGCACTAAAAGGGAGAACAAACACCACCACGACTTTATTGGACACTGCCCCCAGTTTATCACAGTGAAGCTAGAGGCCCCATATCTTAACTATATTGCTCAATTGGTAAAGTCATGTGTAAGCTACAGAATGAAGTCATATCTCTATGCAGTCCCACTTTCACATTTTGCTGTACGAGTAAAATCTAAGCAAAAAAAAAAAAAAATCAGGCTCCAACTAGTAGTTACATATACCCCTGTACTGCCTGACTGATCTTAGTCAAACATGTTTCAATGCTGGCAGCAAACATGGGAGCAAATCCAATGATTTTAGCCGTGCAAGGTAATACAGCATTACATGTATCTGTTCACACTACGTAATACCTGCAGCAGTTACTTCATAGTTAATTTAAAATTAGTAAGCATGATTTTGAAAGTGGCACAGATAACCGTGAATGCCCCAAGACTGCACTTCAGCATGACATGAGAGCATGTGTACTAAAAATGTTCGACTAAAGTGAAAAGTCAATTTAAGAGAAACACATTGGCCCCTCTGAGGAAACTTGTAAAAAGCACATGTGAGTTGGAGGTAAGTAAGCTGCTTACTGCTCTCTGCCCTGCCTTGGGAAACCTGTGATGCTGAGTGGGCCCTGGTTTACCATCTGACAGTATACCCACAGGGAGCCGGGCCAAGTAGCTTTAATTTGCCTGACATCAGTTAAGAAAGCCTTAATTGACTTTATAAACTTTATGGCTTTTTCTCAACGGGAAGGTTTAAGTGCCAGTGTATTCTGTGTTTGGCATGGGCTTCCCCAGGGGAATGAAGCCCTTTAAAGGGATTTTGAAAGCAGATAAAAGCTTTCTCTTGCAGGGGTGGCAGAAATACAATAGCCATGTTGTCATCCTTGCATACACCTACCAACGGGGTGCTTTCAATATGTCCTCGGCATTGAGGTGGAAAGCCTGCAGTGTCAGCCGACTGTTGCAGAACGGGTGCAATCGATTTAGCCGTTTAGAAGTATCTGAGGCTAGGCACCCCGTCGCTCTCTCCTAAGCACTTGAGTCTCTGCCAGGTAGCCCCATCGATTGGGCTTTCCTTTGTGATTTGGTTCCCAGTGATAATAAATGAGGGACAAGAAGGTTGGAGTGTTGTTGCTTTAAAACCAACCATGGGCAACCATGCAAGTAACTTAACCATCAGCAAAATTGCACATCAGAGCAAAATATAAGGAATACAGCAGCATTTACTGCACAAGTTACATGTTAATTACGTTTTTTGCAGACCCAAGCACATACAATAAGCTCTTGTACCTTAGTGCATATAGCATCTAAGTAAGTGATAAGGAGAATGAAATTCAAATCACAACGTTGTGGGTTTCAAAATGTACTGACTGCATATGTATGATCCTTTCAAGCACGGGCAAACAGACATAAAGCCTGACGGTACAGGTAGAGCCCAACAAATTTAAGATTTGTGACCAATACCATATAAACCAATATTTTGTTTTCACATAAACACGTGTAACATTTGTCTCCTTTCTGTCTTTCTGTCTCCTCCAAATTTTATTGAAATTATTAATTACTAATTAAAAAGTTGTGTGGACAGCTGAACAATAAACTTTACTTTCAAAGATGACAGGAAAAGGAATGATGGCAGTAAATTCTTAACACTAAACTTTCCTAGTCATAACATTGTTGTTGTTAGTATAAATTAACACAACAAATATCTTTAAAATTTGAATGAACAAAAGTAAGTGTAGGGAAATAGTTTAAATAGTGATTGACAATATTGAAAACTGACTTTTTCCCTGAGGACTAAGAGGGAGACTTAGATAATGGGATGGATCTTCCTCAGTGCAAACGAGGCTTGTTATATCAGAAACTGGATGAAATCAAGGACAATGTGGACAAAACTGAGTAGGAAATCTACCATATACCCCACTGGGTAACCAGTTTTGTTCATTTTTCTTAAAGCAAAAACTGTATAAGTTGTTAAAAATAAAAAATGCCTAAATTGCAGCAATTTTTACAATTTCTATTTGCACATCACCCAACATATATGACAATACCTAAATAACTATGACATGTTGAAATGTGCCAATAAAATTATACTGCAGTCAGTCAACCCCTAGTTACAGATTAGACTCTGTATTAGTCAGAATTAAACAGTGTCAAACGGCTGAGGCTTCCTGTTCAATCTGTTTAATTAGAGGTTTCCCCTTTTTTGACATATGTGCTACTAACTAGTTTAGCTTATGGCAGAGACTACAGACGAAAGTAGAGCAGATCTTGAAAGCAGCTGCAGAGAGTGGCGGCTGCTTGAAGGCTTGCTTGGAGAGCTGATTTGTAGACTAGAGCAGATGATTTGGGAGCATATGTGCATGTATTTGTTTATCATTGCGTTTGTGTGTACTGTTGGTATGATTGTCCGTGTTCTGTGCACTTGTATGTTTGTGCTCGTGTGTGCGTGCATGTATGTGACCGCTGAGAGCTTGAAGCCAGCATTTCCAGAATGATACCCCACCGTCTCAATCTCAGAGCAGACAGGACATCTGTCTTTCATCTCTCTCTGATGTCTGTCAGGGGCCTATATCATCTGAGGCCAAGCTGAACACATCCTCTCAAACTCTAACATTACAGTGGAGAGTTCCTAGGAGGTTGAAAAAACAAAACAAACTTTAATTTAAATGTTCTTCAGGTGCCAACAACAGTTCTTCAGACGTCAAAAGCATCTTGTGACTCAGTGATGTGTTAAATTGGTAAAATCAATCACGCACTTAAAATCAGCTCCCCTATGGTACCTCTCCAACGAAGTAATATTGGTTCTAATTACCTCTATCGTTTTAAGAGTGAAGGCAGTGGTTGGGGGGAAGTGGAAAAAGAGTCAGACAGGCAGATTTCTGGAAAGATAAAAGAGAGGTGATTCCAATTTAAAGCCTTCAATCCACTCAGAGGAGATGTTTTTTTTATTGAGTGCAAGTAAGATTTGAGGTTGAAAGGAGAACAAGCATGTTACTTGTGCTTCTTCCTCGTCAAAACTCTAATAGACTGTTCACATACACGCATGGCAGTTTCTCGTGCACAGATGTAAACATTTATGCCAAGCACTTGAGCAAGCGGCTCTCCGTTTGCTAAATAAAAAGTAGAATGAAAAGTGATGACAGGATTTGAAGCAAACAACCATTGCAGGCTTTAAGGTGACGCAACAAGCCCTCTGGCAGTCACAGTACCGATCCTCAATCAGCTCTGAACCCCAAACTCTGACTACAGATAAATCTTGAAACAAATGCACCTTATTTGACCATCAGGTCTATGTAATTCACTACAACACTATATACTTCACTATATACTATAACGATAACATTAGATAAGCACCAACCTAGAGAATTGTGACGTTTTCTCACTGAATCAGTCTCATTGACCCAAAAATATATCTTGAGATTAGCTGAGCCACAAACATAAATAACTGGGGGGGGGGGGGGCTAGCTTGCTAGCCAAGTTTGACGTGAACTAAACACAACACATCTGTCATGTCGTTGGTGTTGAAAATATTTTCAGATAAAATAATCAAAGTAGGCTTCAACCACTGGTTTCTCAGACAGTGTACCGTGGGAGCAGACCTCGGGCCAGATGCATGAAACTCTGTGCATATTCACGACTTTGTGTACGCACAAAGACAGAAATGTGCATACGCATTCATTTCGTCCGATTTATAAAGCCACACATATGCCTGATTCTCTTTTATAAATCTCAATCACTGTGGAAATGGGTGCATGTGCACACGCTACATATCCACTCCCACAATTATCCATAAATGGTTGTAGAAACGCACGACTGTGGCTATTTATAATACCTGTATGACTAATTCATCACATGTAACTGTGAACGACTGTCGCAGTAATATTTCAATCATCATTATTAAACATCACAAGGATGATCAGTGATTAATCTATAGAGCTCATATTGAAACAGACATAGGATCAAATGGATTCAGATTCAGGATCAAATGGAAAGATCATTAACAGGTAAGTAATGGCTCAAATGTAAATCAAAAGAAATGATAAAATTCATCGCTATAAATCATTTTAAACTAAGTTTATTAATGCACTTCTGAGTCACATTTTACAGAACGCCGGGTGGACTGCAAAATAATAACACAATCAGTGAAATTGGAAAAAACCTAAACAAACAATGTTTTAACTACAAAATTACATCTGTCACCTTCTATTTCATGTCCACCTCATCGTTTCACCTCGCCTGAAGTAAGCATGAGGTGTGCACATTCTCACTGCACATTGTTCTTTTATAAATACCACCTATACATCTGGGCCCTGGTGTGCAGCAGAATTTTGTCCATAAATACCTTGTTCAACTTTTTCACGTCTGAATTCTGCATTTGCAAACAAAATGAAAAAAGTACTGGACAAGTGAAAAGTAAAGTCAGTGTCCTTCATGGCTTTCGCTGCTCACACCAGCCAGTGGGGAGATGGTGAATTCATCAGACAGTGGCTGGCAGTTGCAAGATATTTTCCTTTGATTAGTGCGAAGTTGTTGGGCAACCATTGTTCTGCACCAAAGCTGAGTGTGGCAGAACTGCACCCAAATGCAAAAGGAAAACTGAATAGAGACACCAAAAGAGAGACAGAAAAAACATGTTCAATAAATAAGGGTGAGGATTTTCCACAGTGGACAAAGAGGAGGACAAAGACAAGGTTTTTGCACCAATGCAGAGGTGGCATTACTTTCACTGAACTAGCAACTAATAAGGGCGTAAGGCTCTGCAACGTGCGTGTTAAAACTCAAGGACACATACTGTACACTGTGCTTTGATGAGAATCATTGAATTCTAACAAAACAGTGTTTGCTTACACTGAAAACTCCGCCAGATACTTTTAATTGGGAACAATTCATTGGCTGAGCACCAGTTCCAATACATACAGTGGTGAACATGTTACACTGGTGTTAGTACATAAGCCTTGGAGAAAAGCCAAGGACCCCAACCTCCTCCACAGAGACTCAGACTGGAGATTGCGGTAAGAAGTGAGGAGGAAGTCAGCGTTTGTTTCAGTCAATTCACTACACAATCCCACTACCTCTATCTACTGCGCCACATTTACTACAAATGCCACCTCAGTACAAACCCCTGTTTCAGCCATCATCTTTCACATAGGATCCGGTAACATCAAATATTAACAAAAAACATCTCTCCCTACTGGAGCCGTTGGTCCTTTACTTGAACTTACCTCTGTTTGGTGTCTATGCAAATCTGCATCCTACGTTTCTCTTCCTCTTAAAAGCAGTCTCGTAAGAATCAGAAAAATAAAATGCTTTCCTTGATGTACCATTTACTTATGCAAGTGACCTACCTAGACCACAAAAAGCAAATTACGAGCACAATACAACCTGAGCCAAAAAAAAAAAAAAAGGCTCTCAACTTACATCATGCCTTTCTTTCATGTAAACAATGGACCTAAACACCACACCACAGCACAGTTACACAACAGTTGTTTTTTTTTTTTAAACTCTGCACCTCTAATTGCTTACATAGCTCTTAAACACTGTAACACAAAGCAGAAATAATTGGTGTTGCACTTGACATTAAACGCAACAAAATGCTAGGGGAAAACACGTCTTCAAAAAAGCAGCTCTGATTCCTCCTCCACAAGAGCTTTGTGGCTACACTGGCCTTCTGACCCCAGCAAAACAATTAAAAAGCCCGTGGCATACAGAGAACCTCTAATGGGCCACATATGAGGTTGCTAATAATACAGAGGTACGAGCACCTGCTGTGCACGGCCTACTAATTCTGGATCCTGAACATAGTTATGGAGGATGGGAAGGGAGTAATAGAGGGAAACAGGGACGGAAGACAGGGAGAAAGGTATAGGGAGGAAGGGAGACAGAAAGGGAGCAGGAGTGGGGCACAGCAGGGGGATAACGTCTGTGGGAGTGGAAAGGACGAAACAGAGGGAAGGAGGGAAACAGGGAACCAGAGAGCAAAGCAAAAGAGATGGAAAGACACAGAGAGAGAGCATCTGCCTACCAAGCTGCATCCCTCTCTCCCAGTCTTATTACAGTTAGGAGGTTGCGTTTGTTTATCATCAGGCCTCAGCAGACTCCCCGCCTGCTCTTCAGATAAAACTAACTGCCAGTGCCACTGGAATTCATTATACACGCCGCGCCGGCAGCCAGCTCACTCAGGTCTGGAGAGGAGAGAGGAGCAAAGCCAGACAGTGGATGGCTTTTCTATTTGAAATTACAAACATCCCCCTTGCTTTTAATTTCTCCCTTTCTCATTTGAATAAAGAGGACAGACGTGGTAATTAACAGAGTATTAAAAAAAGCAAGGCAGTGTGCGGTGACGGAGGGAGAAGAGGAGGAGGAGGAGAAGGGTGAGGGGGCATGGGAGAGAGAAGTAGCAGCAGCAGCAGAAGAGCGGGAGAGATAGTAACTAAAAGAGGGGGGAGAGAGAGGAGCTGTGGAGAATTAATAACAGGCCAGATCTCTCCAAGGCCTCCTTAATGGGCTGTGACAGGAATTTATTCACACTTAGGCTGGTATTAAATCAAACGCAAGGCAAGTGGCAGGCTGCCGCACAGGGGTGGGGCAGCGGGGCAGGTGTTGCAGAGAAAACGGTGGGGGTCTGCCATGCCCCCCCCCAAAAAAAAAGGGTGGAGGGTCATCTCCAAGGAATTTGGGATACATAGATGTTGGAGAGATGAGATAAAATGGATGTATGAAGAGAACAAATGATGAGCGATATGCCTATGACAAGACAGCCTGTCCCACGCCCCAGATGGAATGATTATCAAGTAGTCCGAAGAGCCGCCATGAATCATCCTTCCTCCATTCTGCAAAATGCACCGTCACTCAGCCAGACAATCAGTTAGCCAATCAGTCAGTCAGGCAGGCAGGCAGAAAGGAGGCTGATTCCCACTGACTTGGACAGCACTTGCTACAGACAGCTGGCGAAAATGGAAGCTGCTCAAAACACAAAGCTCCGTCCAAATTAGCACTCAGTGAAAAATTCTACCAGTGAATTTATTTGTCATATTCTTTGTTTTCCCGTCATTAACTGGCTTGTGACCAGTAATGTAGGGTATTCATTAGAGCTGTAATTTGTGGTCACCTGGGTGCCACAGAATTTGGTCTTTTTTATTGGAGCAGAAACAGTGTGGATGACTGGGGACCCTGAATTGATATGCACAATCACATTCTACGGCACAAGAGGTCTGCAGCACAGAAATTGAGCAATCGCAACCCATTAGGCACCAATGAATTATGCCTAATGCATCTTAAACATTTACGCAAACACTGTTGACTTTCACACATGCTCAAATAAACTTTACTTCTTCATACACACACTCACATTTGCATAAACTGCAACTCACCACATACTACATGCATGACAGTTAGCATAAGGAACGTGACATACAGTACAACACTACTGAATACAACCAAAATGGACAAGAAGACACACATTCAAATTTACATTCAGGCACACATATACTGGGGAAATATACACATTCAAACAGAGTTAAATTCAAATACATATTGTCACACACAGCATGCCTCCTAGTAAAGACACTTGTGGAGAATGATGAGAGTAATGGCTCCCCCCTCCTCCCCCTCCAATGCTGTGCAGATTGCATTGCCATCCGTCAGCCAGACTCCGACAAACAGCAATTACCCCAATCGACAGATAACGAGAGCGAGGCTATCACTCAAAGCCAGGACGCCCCATAAAGCAGCCAGACATTACCATGGAAGAGTCATTTATCTGCCTCTCCTCTAGCCATCCCCCTTCTACTACCACTCCACCCAACTCTGATCTTTTCTTCTACTACCTGTTCAACACCGTCTACTTGTGGGGTGGGGTTCAGGCTTCAACTGAAAAGTTGTAGGATATGGGCCTGGGATTTTGGGGAATGGGATGAAACTGGGCTGACAGTTCCTATGAGCGTCACTGCCTTTCTGGCTTAAGGTACTGCTCATTCAAAAGGCAGCTAGATGGTGTTTGAGAGAACTGCAGTATAGGATGTCATTAGGTCAATTTCCATCCACCTGTTTTTTTATTCACATTTTCACTGTTTGCTAAAAAAAAAAAAAAAAAAAAAAAAAAACATGAAAGGAAAAGCAGACTATTCGAAAAAAAAAAAAAACTGAATAAAATATCTCAAAGTTTTCATGCTTAGCTGAGGTGGAAAAGTTTGTGTTTTAATAAAAGCAAAATGTGACAAATGCAACGGAAACATACTTAGCGAATAAACTTTTGCTCAGTCTGACATACATGAGGCATGTGACTTAAACATACACCAAAGCTTCCGCTCGACCGGAGAGACAACAAATCTGCGTTAGACGAAAACATCAGATCTGTGTGAAGCGATGGGACTGTAACGTTCCCCCAAATTAATACGTGAAACAAACATAAATGCCATGTTTCCATAATGTTTTCTACATTGATTTTCACCTTTTGAGGTTTGAAGGTGGTCCTCTATTTAAGTCCTCTCGTTGTACCCTTTTCTTCTGCAGGTGTTTAATTGCACCCCACTGGAGAATTATCGCCACCATCTTCTTTATCACAATGTGCCCAATTCCTAATATTTCCATAGTAGTAGTGGAAGGAAACGTGCATTAATCCACATTATCTTTTGACAATTTTCTGGAAATTTGGTCTGATTGGAAACTAATAAGAGCTGCAATGGGAAGCCGAGTCAACAAAGTCAGTCAACAAAAATGAAACAGTCATATGGTAATCATATTATTATTTTAATAATAATAATAATAATAATGATCAATGGTTCCAGCTCTGTAACTGAGAATGTTTTCTGGTTTTCTTAGTCTTCTATCATAGTGCACTGAATCTCTCTCAGTTTTAGATTGCTGGTTGAAAAAAAAAAAAACAAGCTGTTTGAAGAAGTCATCTTGGGGTCTGGGAAATTTTGATGGTCATTTTTTACTATTTTCTAACATTTTCTGACTAAATGATTAATGGAGAACACAACTGGCAGAACATTAGACTGGCAGCAATCAATAGTTTGTTTTCACAACAAGTTAGTGTCTCACTAGTTCTAATGAGTGTCTTGGTAGCATTTTCAAATATTCTTCTTTTAAGGAGATATAATCACTGAAAGACAGGCATGTTTTTAATCATGTATACCTTAATTGACATGTCTCTCAGTGCATCAGTTGCAGTTGTGGTGGTTGCCGCTTGTCCTATTAAACTCAGCTTCAAAACTCTCATCAAGTTTTGATCCAGCCATTGAAAAAGATGATGGCAGGCATTAAATATCCAATACCTGCCTTCCCCACATCCTTTGGCTGTCGTCACGGATGCGATGTCAATGTTTTCCTGCAGTCTAGAGCAGAAGCAGGGCTCGGGACAGGGTTGTAGACAGGGACAAAGTAGAGATTGGACAGCATTCATATTGAGGGCTCGCCGCCACTACTACTTTACATTATTCCCTCTTGTGAGCACATGAACACACACTTCAATGGCTCTCTCTTCAGTTGAAAGGTAACAAGGGGTTACCATTCGACAGATGGATAACCATGACCTGGGTGACTGAGAATCTTCACAGACATGGGTGGTGTCGGTTCCAAGGTTATTTAACTTAAAACAGAGTGTACAAAAAATCCATGGATTTAGAATCCTATCACTCTACCATCCTATCACTCTGCCCATCATACTTCCCCATAAAGATGCATTATAAAACTGTTCATTATTTACAGGAGTGAATGAATTTAAATTTTGATAGAAGTCATCTTTTCAGAAAATCTACTTTCGGCTTTTCTAAGGGGAAATATGAGGCTAGCAATCCTAAACCAGCGTGACATATCAGCATGAGAGTTTGCAGCATGCTTGGACTTATCTTTTCACTTATGCATCAATCTTCTCTCTCTCAGCATCCTGTCTCAGAAGGCATCCTATTTTCCCTGCTGCAGCTGAATTTCATCAGTCATCTGTTATTCCTTTTGAAGACCCTATCTGAATGGGAATGGCTTAACTCTGACAATCCACAGCTGTCTACACATCTTTCAATCCATTCTTTCATCAATCTTTTACCTGTCTCTTCATTCCTGTACATCAAGAGGCCCCTCACTCGCTGCTGCTGATATGCACAGTTTCACTTGTTTCAAAACACACCACACAAATGTTGTTTTTTTTAACTTGCATTTTGCTACTTGTTTGTTTTTCCTCTGTGTTCCTTCGTCCTTTACCCTCCAATTCACACGTCTACCCTCCCTAACAACAGAGCTATCTGTCTAGTCATTCATCCATCCTCAAACACCTTTCCCACCTGAACAGTCCATTTCTCTCTTACCCTTTACGAAACAGAAAGCTTTCTTTCCATCTCTTTTTTTCCCCTCTATCACAAATCTTTCATCTTTTACTCCATCAACCTTTTTTATCGTACCATCTCTCTGCTATTTAGCACATTTAATTCTCTTCCGTCCCTTTTCTCCCTCTATTTTTCATCTCCCTCCCTCTTTCCTTCCACCACGCCCTCCTCCCAATCATACCCCTCTCATCCAGCACTATCCTGTCTGGCCAGAGTGACTGCAGCAGATGTAGCCAGGCCACAAACATCTGCTTCTCCTGTCCTGCTGCATCTCTACTCTGCTGATCAGGCTAACCACTTTAACTCCCCAAAGCTTGCTGTCCTTAATGCTGCCTTAATGTGCAGCTGGGCAACATGGGAAAAATCACAGCTAAATATGTTGCAAACACATGAGGCACACACTGGGAATCCCAGAGCCAGATTGGAAATGTGTGTTTCTAGTAAGTTCACTACTTATAATAGAAAATTTCCTCAATAAGAAAATTAGAAACATCAATATACTGTTGATAAGTTACACTGCTTGATAACAAACTCAGAACCAATCACGTCATAGAAACAAAGCAGATCATATTAGCAGAATGGACCATTTCCCAAATTGGGCAGACAGAGGTCGGCTGAGTTGGCTTGACAACAATATTTTGGTATCCAAAGTCAGATAGTTAGACAACAGATAGCTCAATCATCAAAGCTTCCCTAAATGTCAGGAGATGTTGTGGATAAGGAGGTAACAAGATGGCGCTGATGTAGCGATAATTTGGCTACTAAAATCACAGTTTCTCAGAAAATCCGGAAGAGGGGATACATTACTTTAAAGTCTGACATAAAATTGATAGAGAAGTACCCTCTTAACAAAGCAAAAAACATGTTATCTAAAAGATGAGAAATACCATAAAGCTGACGTCTAACACCAGCAATTAGACCCATCCCATCAAACAAGCAGCGAGGTGAGATAAACATCGCAGCAACAAAGTGCAACATTGCACCAATAGGCACCATCGAAAATGAGGGTTTTACTTTGACAAACATTTATTACCTGATTTAGACTGGCAAGACTAAAGATTTCTTTTGATTTTTGATGTTATTTATTTATTTATTTATTTATTTCAGTCAATTATCTGTTTGCAATTCATGCATTTTTAGGTTCTCAATTTCTAGTAGGGAATTTTAAGCTAACGTGGCGGCACGGTAGTGATAATGTACCGTTTTTAGTAGTGCTAGTGTCCCCGTTTTATTTGTTATTGTGCACGGTCACAAGGACGCACGTGCACGCTCACTTGCATGCAGTTGACACATTACTTATTCATACCAATGGTTTCGAATTAGTCCACTGATGTACAGGTGTCAGTAATGTGCCAAGAAATGCAGCCTTGGCCACACAATGCATTTTAGCGAGTGATTTTGAATTTAAACATATATTTTGTTTGTTTACAACAAAGCTACGTAGGGCACCTTAAAGAGAACAGTTAACAGAAATCACAACTTAATTTACAACATAATATATCAATCGACTGATATTTAAAAAAAAAAAAAAAAAAAAGTCATCATCATAAAAAGTTTTTGCTATACTGTCCAGCCCTACCACTGGGTTTAAGTTTGCATAGGATTTTTAACTTATATTCAAAATTTTTAATCCAAACAAGAATGAAATGGAAGTGCTTGATCTATCTTGTCATTTAAAAGATGTGTCCACCTACGTGTCTGTTCAGTGGTAATGGAAGTAAAAGTAATTACCTTTTAATAAGTCCTCTTATTAAATCAAGACTAATCACAAATGTGTAGATAGAGAGTAGCAGACTAGTTAGAGAAAAAAAATTTATGAGCCAACACAATTGAGATGTGGCTGGAAATCAATATCAACACAACCTTTACAGAGTATTCGTGTGTTCAGAGTATGATATATCTCACTTCTAACTAAATTAAACATGCCTATCTACTTTATATATTGTAGAGCATAATGACTGTTTTTGTATATGCTGCATAATAAGGTCTTGCTACTGTATGTATTAAGAATTTTAGAATGTGAGGAAAGCTTGCCCTGAGTGTATTACGGTAGCCTGTCTTCTCAATCTTTATATACTTGGATCATTCGATGGAACTCAATTTGCATGCTAATGCTCTGCATAGGGGGGGAGGTCACATCATAAACAAGGTTATTCATCATTTCCATACACAGGTTTCTAATGGGACAAAATTACTCTCACTTTCAAGTGCAGTATTTTATGTACTGGCACGGAAACTCACAGACAAAACTGAGAAAAGATGCAATTCTTTTTTTTTTTTGCAGGAATGCTGAAAAAAAAAAAAATCTCAGTATTTCAGTCCAGTATTACATTCAAAGTATTAACATAAGCTCTTGGTTATTTATCTACTGCAATATAAGCAGGCTTTTACCGTACTCTTTGCATGTATGGAGGCTTTATTTGAAAAGGTGATGCTGTTTGTTTTGGACAGGGCTGAATGCTGTTGAGCGCAGGGTTCACTGCAATGTTTCACTGTGGTGTTAACATTTAAAAGCAGCCAGGGGAGGTGGGCTGAGCTCTTAAAAATAACCAATTCTCATCTCTGCTGCTGAAACTCCTGACCTTGGACCATTATCATTGCAACACACTCAAACAGCTTGGCATGCACAATCTGTACAGAGCCAGCACAATGCATATACAAAGAGAAGACACAGAGAGGGGCTTCAGCCCGCATGCGCACACACTGAAAGCATGTGTGAAAGCAAATGCAAACACAACCTTGTCTGTCTGAAGAAAACACGAAAGCTCTTTCTCTCACTCTCACTCAGTATACACACACACACACACACACATATATATATATACAAACAAACATTACAAATCTTAATAATAATACATGATGTGTTTTACCTGAACCTTTGCCATGCTCCACTGTCCGCAACTACTGTACTGCTGGGAGGTATTGTGCGTGGCTGCTGGCTGTTTACCTCACATGCATCTGTACAGGATTTAGCTTTCACCGACCCGATGCTTATATTTGCACATAGCGTTTTAATGTCATCTTGATGGGCCCGTTTCCCAGGGAAAGATTAAACTTAATCCCGGACGCAAAAAATAATCTATAATGGGAAATGCCAAAAATTCAAGGGGCAGGGATTGCAAGTGTTAGGAGAGCCTTTGTTATGTCCCAGTGGTCAGTACAGCAATGCTTTACAGGACTGGGAGAAAAAATATACAGTATATCAGGACTATTCTTGCATTTTATTTGTTTAATGTGTAAATCAACATGTCATTTATCCTGTCTATGTCACTGGAGTGATCTGTCTTGTTCTGTCTTGTTTCTGGTCATCAACACAGCTCAAGACAATTCCTGTGACAGTGGAAGTAAGTGGGATTATTCCATCCCATTTGCAGGATTATGTTCAACCTTTAAATAAACAACATATAAAGTTACAATCCTTTGTATGTGTATAATCATGAACTCAAACCCCATATATAATAGTGCTCTCGATCGAAATTTTTTCTGTGGTACAATTTTTCTGTAGTAGGCATTCAGTTTAATTACTTTCAATAATTACCACTCTATATTGTAGTTTTCATTATAAGTGGCGGGGTCTGCCATTCCTGCTCCGGATTCAAATCTTCCCCACACGCACAAGGGCTTCACAGGAAATGATTCATGCATGAAATCCAGCATTATTGTTTGTAACTGTGTATCAATGATATCAGTTGCATTGGAGCTGTGTGAAGTTACCACTAACGCAAACCAAAGTTTTCCTACAGCTGTTGCTTCACATTAAAGGCATTCGGAACACAGGGTTGCTTCTATTTTGAAGCAGCCACAGGAAATGCAATGTATCTGTCCCAAAGATTGGCTCTGATATCAACTGTTCAAGATAGAGTCGCCAAATTAACCACTGCTTCAAACTTAAAAAATAAAATAAACACTCAAGTACTTCTAAACTCTTGCTGCGTGGGGATTAGTTTCTCCTACAGCCTCATCTACAATGAGGCTGGTGTTAATTTTTTATTGTTGGTCACACATAATTAAATTTGAAAGACCATCTTTCTATGCATCTCCATGCTCAAATGTACCTGAATTTGTCTGTAGCATTAAACTATGCAACGACTCAGGCTTAAATCTTTCTGCGACAAACTTTCAGACTTTGACTGACAAAATGGCGTGTCAGCCTGGAGAAAAGCTCTCTGCTATGCACTTCAGAGTGTCATAAAACAGCCCCTTTATCAGAACTGGGCGAAAACATATCTGACAGTGAATACATTTGAGAAAGCTCTTAGGTGTGTTTGATGTCTGACACTTGAAACCATTCCAAAGGTGAACACCTCACTCACAAGATATGGAAAAAAAATCCAAGTCATCTCTTCTTTCTTTTAATTTTAAAAGCACCACCGGCTACTATCCTGCTCAAAGTCAGCTCTTTGTAGCCAATGGTCACTTCATCCTGCTTTGATATTTTGAAAACATTTATATACTATAGAGTTGCTCATTAGCTCATTATACCACTATTTTAATCTTTTTATGCACACTGGCAACACAGCCATTAATTCCTGCCATTTTAAAATCTGAGTTCCATGGCAGAAACCAGATATGTTAGGTTTGACAAAGTTGACAACCCAGAGATCATGATCATACGTGAGGGTTGGGACATACAGACGGGTGACAAATTAAAAGGAAAAAACAATATCAAGTGCAGAAAAGCTTCAATGCACTTTGGAATAGATAGCTACAAGTCTCTCGAACTCTACTGGAAGGATGAACGCCATTCTTCCAAAAGATATTCCCTCATTTTGTGTTTTGATGATGGTGGTGGAGAGCGCTGGATTGAGATCTGGTGACTACGAAGGTCATATTCCTCAAACCATTCAGTGACCCCTCATGCCCTATGAATGAAGGCATTGTCATCCCGGAAGAGATGCAATGGATCATCATTAAGGTGATCACTCAGAACAACTCTGTATCAATTTGCAGTGACCCTTCCCTCTAAAGTGGCCAAGTGGATCCAAACCATGCCAGCAAAATGCCCCCCACAGCAAAACATAATCACCAGATCCCCTCACTGCAGGGGTGAAGAATTCAGGCCTGTACCATTCTCAAGGTGTGTGTGGCATGTACTTGCCCACTTGTCGAGGATATGGTAAGGGATGACTCATCTGACCATATCACATCTTTTTCCACATCTCTGTAAACCAGTGCCTATAGTTTTTGCACCACTGAATTCTGAAATGCACATTCATCTTTGTTTCTATGTAATTGCTGACACAGTCTGATCTGTCCTCCATTGACATTCTCAGTCTCCAGAGGAAGAGTTTTTCCTTACAATTTAATGGATCGGGTCAGTCCATCCCTGCTTAGACACCATTGCCAGATAGATAGACTAGGCTTTTTCCTTACATAACCAAATAATGCACAAGGTCATCAAATCTGCACTTTCGACCACAATTTCCGACCCCATTTACTGATGTCTTTCCCTTAGATCTAAATGCAGATGTCCCTTAAACACTGTTCCTATTGAAACACCGGCCAGTTGAGCAGTCTTTGTGACCCCGGTCTGCTGAATGAATATCAGCACTGATATCAATTTAATGGAACAGGTCAGTCCATCCCTGCTTAGACACCATTGCCAGATAGATAGACAAGGCTTTTTCCTTACATATCGAACTAATGCACGAGCATCACGGTGATCAAATGTGCACTTTCGACCACAATTTCCGACCCTACTTACTGATGTCTTTCCCTTAGACCTAAATGCAGATTACCCTTAAACACTGTTCATATTGAAACACCAGCCAGTCGAGCAGTCTCTGTGACTCAAGCTCCTGCCATCCCTGCCCCAACAATAAACCCTCTTTCAAAAGCCACTTAGATCTTTTCCTCGTACCATATTGATACGGAATCAACTGGGCCTGCTCACCATTTTTACACATGCCACAGAGCATGACTGTATGTTAATTGCTTAATTGTGCCATGCAGTGCACCTGTGTGGAAGCATCTGCATTCATTATGTTTCTCCACTCATTTATTCAGGTTTTTCCTTTAATTTGTCACCCGTCTGTAGATGAACTGCTAAACTGAGTTTCACCTTCAGGCTTCAAGCTCAGTCCTATTTTCAACACAGACGACCAGTACAACACCCTATCTTTGCTGCCATCACGCCAATCTGGGTGTGGATGTCGATTTTCATCTTATCCTCACAAGACACCGAGATATTTGAACTCTTTTACTTGAGGCAGCAGCCTGACAAGGGAAATCCACAGTTTTCTGGTACAGTACCATAACATCAGACTTTGAAGTGCTCATAGAAACTACTTCACACACTGCCTCAAACTGCCCCAGTGGGCGCTGGAGGTCATGGTTCAATGAAGTCAGCAGAACTACATTATCAACAAATAGCAAGGGTGCAATCCTGAGGACAACAAACTATACATACTCCAGCCTTTTCACTGATTCAAAAACAGAATCAGTGAAAAGCAGAGATTAACTAATTATCAAGATTACGGACATAGCTTTTACTTATAGGACCAGATGCTTTGTATGTACAGCTTCATCCTCCAACAAAACACCTGAAGGGTATGTTCTCGAACTCTGTCCCAAAAGAGTAAATACTGTAGCTGGTCTGTAGTTCCATCACCAGATCTGAATCTGAGTTTGAATAAATCAACCAGAGTCTCCTTTCTAGCACGCTGGGAAAAAGGTTTCTTGGAATTGATACGAGCAGTGTGTAGACCCTAACAAAATGAATGTACGCGATTTTATGAAGACATTGACAAAGAAACGATTTAATTTTGGTCAGTCAGGATATGGCCAATACCCGGTCTGCTGAATGAATATCAGCACTGATATCAATTTAATGGATCGGGTCAGTCCATCCCTGCTTAGACGCCATTGCCAGATAGATAGACAAGGCTTCCCATGAGTTATCCAACTCTGCCTCCTGCACAGAGAATGTATCGTCAGGTCCATAAGTTTGTCAAATTCCTTACATTCCTTACGCTACTAATACAAACTACTGACCAGATATTTTCTCATGTGTGGTAGCAGAATACAGCACATACTACAGAATATTATGCAGTGTTTGGTATGATCAACTACATTAGTCCAATTTACATCTAGTACCCTGAAAATATTGTTTAATAACGTTTCCCGGGAGCATCATGTGTAAAGCGTAGCCTCTTTAATATTGTTTTGTACAAACCTCCTCCTTACAACCTGGATGGTTGCTATCCAAATAATGGTAAATTAGCCATTAAAGCTTCAGGTTAATGACAGTGTGTAAAATTACTAATCTGTGATGAATTTCAGGCCCAATTATTATTTCTTATCTTAGAGATGATATTGGACCCAATGTTTTCCTTAAAGCTCAGGTAGATGTGATTGAGGCCGATTTAAAATGCCTGGAGGCTCATAGTTCTCAACAGCGAACTAAAACTTTACTGATCTGAAATAAGATCACTTTAAGCTGTGATAAAGATTCATGATGACAGTTTGTGAACCTTTTTTCTTTTTTCTTTTACTACGCCCATCTTCTCATTACACTGCCACTGGCTGGGAATCAAACCTGTAACCCTTACAGTGTCGTCCTGCTGAGACATAGAACACAATACCTTGTTGACCTCCAGGATTTCTCTCCTCTCCTCGGTGGCAGGGCGGCTCTGGCCAGCTGAGCGGTCCTCGTGTTTGGAGCTGTCATCTTCCACAAAGGGTATCAGTTGCTGGATGGGACAGCAAACAAAAATCTGGCTTTATTATTTACTGTAAGCAAGACAACTGTAATTGAGTCACTTTCAAAATGCTGACATATTCAACTGAATTAGACTGCCTTAAGTTAATCACTTACAGCAGTACAGTCATAACAGTTATAATCATAATTGTCTACTTTAGTGGCCGTCAACTGTTTTAAGAAGGTCTCATTCTGGGATGAAACTCACTCACTTTCATCACGTGCTTCTCTCCTCTTATTCGGTCCATGGTCTGAAGATACTAAAAGCGCTGTACTGTATATTCACATTTTTCAGTGGGAGTTATTCCTGCTGCGTACAGTTATAGGTCAGAATTATGTGCGTGTTGGAAATCTTGACCTATGAGTGCTGAGCTATACTCAAGATACCCCTGTCTCATAATCTTCTTCCCATGAAGAGGTGAAAATGGGGACTCTGTGTAAGGTCTCGAACACAGGTTTAGTCTCTTTCATCTCTCTTCAACGTCGAGAGAGACAGGACAGTGAGAAAGAGAGAGAGAAAGCGGTTGGGAGATTAATTCATTTTTAAATGCTCTGTGTGCTTGACCTTGTCTGCTTGACACTACAGTGAGGCTGATGTGCATGAGCCTTCAGGCGAGGCGGCGTTCCTGAGAACCGACAGGGTCACTGCCTGCTGCTTTGCATCACACTGCCCCCTAGTGGTCACCTCAGGGAGGAGGCGAACAGGAGGCTTGCTGCAGTCACACATCCAGTAATGTCTGAATGTCTTGAGAACACACTGTTCCCACGCTCACATAGCCAGGACATAAAGGACGTATATTGCCGACATGTGATTGATGTTATTCTTGATGATCTTTGCAGAGCTACTGCACAGAATTGGATTTTGTCAAAAACGAGAGTGACCGTTAGGTGCACACAGTGTAAAAGTAGTAAAATGTCTGTGCTATTCTACAGCATTTCCAGGAAATACATAATATCAGTTATGTTGACATTAAGTCAATTTTATTGTTCCACTCTCTCAAAATCTACAGACCAATTTCCCTGCACAATTTTAAGATGTATGACACCAGTTTTAATGGGTCTCCAGCAGCAAAGATACTCTGCAGCAATTTGTTGTAGCGGTTGCAAAAAGTTCCTATGGCAAGAAAAAACTAACATCTCCAAAAACTACCATCTCCAAAGTTTCCTTTTCAAAACAAAAACTGTCATACCAGACAAGATCACAAACACAGATTAGGTAGAAGACTCTGTAAATGACCAAAGCCAATAAAAACTGCCATAAAGTGGGAAAATACACCTTGCTCCAATAATGACTTGGCACAATGCTAATCTAAATTGTTCTGCTTGCCTACAGTGTTTGACCTGTGGTTGTGCAGCTGGACCAGAGGCCCTGCAGAAACAAGACAATGATTCAAGAAAGCTGTTTGGTCTGGAAGCAATGACTAACTGGTGTATTTGGAGCTGACCAATGTCAAGAGTCACATGCAAGTAGTAAAAAAAAAAAATTTTTTTTAAAATGTAGACAAACAGATGAAGAGAGGAAAAGACTGCAAAGTCATGGGGGGAGGGAGAGTGGTGGGAAAAGAATCAAACCGAACTAAGAAGTAAAAAAAAAAAAAAATGGGAGAGAGAATGTGGGAAACACAAATAAAGGGACAAAGACACCAAGAGGGGAAAAAAGAGCGACAAATAGATGTGAAATCCTGGAAAAGTTTGTGTGCTCCTGTCAGTTTCCACGTTGAGTTCCATGCCAAACTGTAAACTCTGACTCTTGGAGGAAGAAAAGACAGCAAGGAAATGTGCACGATAATATAGCAGACAAACTATGAGCTTGTCTGTAGCTGAAGAAAACTTTAAAGTAAGAAAAGAGACAAGTGTTTTCATTAGATAATTTCAGACCGAAGCCAATGACATATCGAATTTTAAAGGTAGTGGGCTGATTTTGGCAGCTTGTGGGGGGAAAATGAAATGTGCTGAGTAGGGTGGGAAAGATGGATGGAGAGTGTATTATATGTATGTGTGTGTGAGTGAGTGAGGGTGCGTGCATATGTTGCCATGCAGCATGTGCGTGTGAGTGTGCCTGTGTGAGTCACCCCTGCCTATTCCACAGAAAGATTGATGTGGTTTCCTGCCTGACAGAGAAGAATGGGCTAATGAAGTTTTCCAGGTTGCCTCACTGAGACAAAAGGAAAAGGGTAGAAAAAGACAAACCAAAAAAGATAACAAAATAATAAGAGAATTGTGGGGTGAATGTGTAAATGGAGAGGGAAATGAAATGGCATGGCTGTTCACCTCAGGAAATGACAAGAGGGGAGGAAGACTTCCAGAGAACAGAGAAAGGGGAACAGAAGACAAGAAAGAAAAGGTTGCAGAGAAAGAGGGGGAAATGAAGCCAGTGTGAACACACAGATTGAAAGACGGAGAGAGAGAAAAAAAGTAATGGATAGAGCCAATATCAAGCAGTGATAACAGAGAGAAAGAAGAAGAAAGGTGGAACACGAGGGAAAGGGAGAAGAGAAAAGAAAAGGCAGAAAGTTTTAAAGAGTTTGAGGGAAAAAGGGAGGAAAAAGCTGCAACTGGGTTGCAACAAATGACAGCTGGAAAGAAAAAGGGGAAAGCGCTGATGTGTGCATTTAGTCCAGCTGTTCATTAAACTGGTCTGTTGCTAATTAGGCTGCGATGAGGTCACACTGCCCAAGTCATTGATTCCACTTCCTGTTTCAGGCAGCCAATAGTGAGCAGCTGTCAGGCAGGCACCTGAATTCACCGGGATGATAAATGGCATGCAGGCTGAGGCCAAAATCAACAGCCCTCCACCCCAGACAAACATGGTGAGCTGAGCTATTGGCTGGTCAGCACTGGACTTGGTCTCAGCCACAAGGGGAAATGAATACAAACATTTAAATAAGGTGAAAAGAAGGGGCAGAAAAATAGGTAGATGGCGAAATTCCTCAATGAGGATTTACACCATTACTTCAAAGGAAAATGTCAAAGTGAACCACTCATACACTTGGATTTAGGGGCAGAACAGCAGGAGAGTCATTCTGAACAACCCGTGTAGATCATACAAAATGCTGCTGAGCAACTGTATTATTCTCTGCGGAAAATATACATGGTGGCAGCCATCACAAATTTGTTCCAATTTAAGACTGGTCTCCTCCCACATCGTCCTTTATCCTCAGCAGGAGTCTGGTGAGAGAGATTAGCTGCAAGCCAATCTGTAGAAATTGGGAAGGGACTGCCGCAGTCATAAATCCAATCAAACAGTGGTGGATGGCCTAGCTGTAGCCCTGCATGGAGCCTCGCACGGTGCATGCCCAGTGAGCTTGTTTGTGTGTGTGTGTGTGTGTGTGTGTGTGTGTGTGTGTGTGTGTGTGTGTGTGTGTGTGTGTGTGCGTGTGCTTAAGTGTACATGTGATAAAAAAAAGTGCCTTTGTGACATGCTACATTGCACCACATGCACAGCTATGTTGAATTGGTTTTGTGTGTGGGCTACAGTTGTGCACAAGCATGGGTATTTTCTATGCGTCTGTCCAGATAGGCAGGGGCAGAGTGCGGCTGAGCTGCTGTGCTGTTGTTCCTGAAGGTGGATGGTGACCGTAAACAGCGGTAAAGAGACTCTGGAGACTCACCTGAAGCAACAAATGAATCGGCTGCAAGCGGAGAAAAGACAGACCTAGAGGGAGTAGGTGAGATAAGAGTCCCCCAGGGTAAAGATGTGCGATTATTTGTGCGGCCGTGTGTGTGTGTGTGTGTGTGTGTTTGTGTGCGTGTGTCTGTGTCTGTGTGTGTGAGCAAGAGCAAGGGGCTGTGGCCTACTTCCCTTAAACTAACAACATCCTAATTTAGCAGGCAGTTTTTGTGAAAAGCTGGGCACATACAACATGTGTTGATGTTTGCATCTGGAAGGCTCCATCAGTCATGTCAAATTAAAAACGTAGTTCCAGCACGTCAGTAGTTACAACCACATCCTGTAAAATCTAACTGCAGTGATGGCTGTTTCTATGTAATAAAATATAGCTTGATTTAAGGTAAAATAACATCTCAGCAAGGAACTGAAAATGTACCAATCAAAGGACAATATTATAACTATAGTAAAATCTAAGAACATATTGCTCTAAATTAGGGCTGCACCCTAAAAGTCGAATTGATACATCAGTCAAAAGGACGCCAAGTGGACTTGCACTTTGTCAGTCGAATCGCTGCATTTTTCTTTAAGCATTGTACACATAGCAAACTGAGTCTTGTCTCAAAAATGACTGAACCAAGTGTAACGAAAGTAGAGAAGGGTGTTGGAAAACGGAGGGTACTACAACACCATACTGACAGTGTGGAAATCTGATGTTTTCACATCACAGATGATCAACAAAGACATTAAAAAGTGAGTTTAACAGGTAAAACTGAGACTCATGTAGGCTGATAATGGTGTTTAGAGGGGCAGCAGTTCTGCAGGTGAGCTGACACAGAGTGGAGAATGGGAATAAAATTTTTATTTTGTCATATTCTTAGGTATGGTTTGCTGAGGAAAAAAATAATGTTTAGTGTTTATAAAACTGAAAAATATATAGAAGAGAAAGCCCAATGAACCACAAGCACCCCAGCCCCAACCCCATATTAAAAGGGGATAAGATTCAAACTGATAATTTCCTGTAATGACAAAATTTAAGGAAATAAAACTACATGTAATGTGATAACTGGCCAATGTTAGATCAACAATTATTAGATCACTACCTCTTTATAGATAATAATAGTGGTTGATATAAGAATTTGAACCGCGGTTCTTTTTTCATTTTTTTGCATTACTACATATCAATCCATTTATAAAAGGGACATTTGTACCATATTTCATAAAGTCATTAAATGACATGGTATAATCTCTCCTCAGCATGTGACCAAGATTTAATTAGGGCAATGCCTTATCCAATGAAGGGTTGTGTTTACTACACATGATCTTTTCTAGCACCATCTTGGCTCAAATTAGCTCTAGAGGAGTTTCACATGTGTCCCGTTCAGGGACAACACAGCTTCTAGAAAGGGGTGATTTTTTCCCTTTTCAGGGTTTGTGTTCAAATTGGGAAGCTCAGCTTGTACAGAGTTAGGAAGGTGCCTCTGGCATCCTCAGCATTTTGCCTAATAGAGATGTCCAGGGCAGCACGTACCTGTAGTGTCTAACACACAACGAAAAACACTTCCACCAACTGTTTTCTATGCAAGCCCTCACACCAGCAGCGTAACGATGCACATCAACCTGCAATGATGCGTGAAGCCACTGTCCTCTTTTCAGGTGTCAACATGCATCAACTCACAGCAATTTGATCACATTTGCTCCCTGGACTGCCACATCCCAGCTACTGTACTCTGACTACTACTTCTTCTGTCTGTATGACGCGTCCAGTGTATACTACAGGCGTCAATCGACAATAGAGCCGGACCAAAGCTTTGTTTACACAGTGAGTGCAAGAGACCGGAAGTGGTGTGACACTTTGAGTTTTTGAACCTACAACAGAGACTTGCCAAAAGAATCATAAGGTATGCAAGAAGTTGGTTGAATGTATTACTTGTATTCAAAAAAGGGCCAAGCAACTGACAAAAGTGTGCTGAAAGGATTAGTCAACTAATCAATTAGTCGACTGACAGAAAATTAACCAGCAACTGTTGTGATAAATGATTAGTTTAGTCATGTTTGGGTCTAAGTCTTTTTTAGTTCCAGCATCTCACTTGTGAGGATTTGTCATTTGTACATTTGAAGATGCCACCTAGGGTCCTGGAAAACAGAGATTAGCATTTTTTCAAGATTTTCCCCCGTTTTATAGACTACATGATCAGTGTCGTAATATGGAAAAACTGAGCGTATGAGTCCCCTGGAAATTTTGACCTTTTACCAAAACTACAGTCTCAACTCTTCCAATCACATAAGTGTGAAAAAAAAAAATGTCACCTGCATCCTCAGATTCCATGTCTCACCTCTGGGGGTATGGGGTCCAGTCCGGCGCAGTTTTCATTGCATTTGTCGTAGACGAGGCGCAGCTTGCGGAAAAGCACAGAGAGCATGAGTAGGTGCTCCTGGAGTTTTCCCAGCCTGTCCTGGTGGGTGTTGGGGTGGTAAGTGACTCCATTAGGCAGCTGAGGAGCACCACAGAGGAAATTTTGGGTTAGGCAAAGTACAAGCCTACAGTTTTGCTAGGGCTAATAAAAAGCAACAGCCATTGATCCACACTGCCGAAAGCACTGCAAAGTCTCTGTTGTTCCCTAACTGGTAATAGTCCATTAGAAACCTCCAACTAATGCACAATTTAGTAATTACTTTATACTGAACAAAGTAGTAGCTTCCTTTCTGCTTAAGAAAGAGAATGAAAGGCTACACAGAAACCAGAAATGTTTGAATGTTTATCATCATGCAACAATATGGTAACTGGTCCTGACAATATAATACTGTTACAACTGAAACTACTGCACACAAATCAGCACCATCAAAAGGTAAACTGATTCAGCTGCTGCAATTTGAATGTTTTCTCTCACTCTCATACTGAGGCAGCATCACTGGCTATTAACTACAACGGGTGTAAAGGAGTAACAAGACATGTTTTTATTGAGAGGATTGACAAGCCTCTGGGGCAGCACTGTCTGATTATAAACATCCTACATAACATGAAACAAACCTGCCTTCTGGGCAAGCGCAGGGAAGACAGAGAAACAGAGGAGGGCCAGACAGACAGAGAGAGAGGGAGAGACAGATGGAGGGAGGACGGGAAGAGAAGAAAAATGAAGAATTTTCATGAGTATAAAGACAGCCTGTGAACTAAAAAAAGACAAGTCACAACAATGCTTTTTTTGCACTCTGTGGCTTTGGCATGTTTGTTTGGCCCGTCTCTGGTTATGATTATAACGAGGTGCAGGAGGAGCGTCTCAGAAGAGCAAGCAGACATCCATGATAAACTCATGCTGACCTTGGCACAGTCAGAGCTGAACTACATGTGAACTGCAGACAGAACTGATATAAAGACTAATATCCTGAATAAAGTGCTTGAGGAATCCATTAGCTCATTCTAGAAAATAAAAAGAATAAAAAATAAATGAAAAAATTGAAACAACTATCTGCCATCACTTGATTGCAGGGAACTAATGTACTGTGTAAAAATAAGAGACATATTTGAGACATCAGTTATGACCCATGAAGACAGACCATTGGTAATATTTCAGACAGCATACTGTGTATGAAACAGCCTCTGAACAAAAGCAATTTGTTCGACCAAGTAAAAATGTAGAACCAGCAGGAAAAGTTAGTCTGCGGCGCTGGTCATGGTCTTTTATCTAAAATAGCTCCTTCTTTGCTATGACAATATGCACAAAGCCCCAAAAAAACAGGAAAACCACTGGAATCTTAGCAAGTGTTGGATTTCTTATCATAAATACTTTGACCATAGCTGTCATATTACATTACTGCTGGGAAATATATATTATTCATCATAACATTTTCTTTCACTGGTAGGTGGACTACAGAGAATGATACTATTCTGTCAAACATTTCGATGTGTATTTCTAAGATCTTTGGTGTTATTTGTGACAGTGACCTAAACTTTTAGCAACACCAAAACAATTTCTCAGTCTTGTTTTTACCAACTCTGGAGTATTTCAGAGCAATTTTCTCTTTAATGCTGAGAAAATTAGACTTGCTTTGGTATCGTTGAGCCAAAATAAATTCTTTACCTGCCTTAATGGTTCGAGCTATAGCTCAGCTTCAAATCATACAGAAAGAGGCTTTCTTCAAAGCAGACATTTTGAGTTGTCATAGCAGAAAAGCACAGGTGCTAATGATAGAATTTTCAATGGCTCCGTTCTAGTTAAGTGTCCCTGTCCCACCGTGCACAATATCAGGACCCTAAAACTGAATCAGCTAAATGTACTTCAGGCATCATTCATTTTACTATTCACATTTGCGCTATTCCTACTGTGACATGTCAAAATGTATTCTGTGCCTATGTGGCCTTTTTTTCCGACATCACCAGAAATTTTAGCTTCTTTGCACTTGTTACCAATTTCTTTTGCAATCAATTTTAAAGTTTTGCTAAGATCAAAAAAGACTTTACATGGTTTCCAGATTATATCAATAAAGTTTAAACTCTCTACTGTCCCTAAAGGCCTCTTATTTTCCCTGGTTTTGTCCTTTTAGCTGTTCCAGAACTGAGGTTAAGATCAAGGGTTGATTAAGCTTTTGGCTGACTGCACTGAAGTCTCAGCTTTGGTACAGGCTTCCATTTAGTATTCAGTCTGCTGGCAATGTCTGTTTTTAAATCCTGCATCAAATCACATTTTTAACTGACTGACAGTTGTTTTGTTATTTGTAAAATTGTGCTTTGTCAGTTTACCATCAGGCCTATTATTACTGTTTTTGCATATTCCTTTTTATCTTTTGTGTCATGTTTGTTCCTTGGCTTTTTCTGATTATAGCCTGCTGTTTTATCTTTTATATAGATCTGTACAACAATTTGTAGCTCAAGATTGCAGTTTTTACTCCTTTTATACTGTTGCTCTTAAGGCATTAAGTATCTTTTAAGGGTGTTAGGGCTATGGGAAAAACAGGAGACACAGAGGGAGAGTAAAACAGAAAACTGAAGGGGGACTTCAACCATATTTGACAGGCATGTGGGCAGAGACACAGACACAGTGAGACAGACCTGCATGTTCCTGAGGAGCTGGAAGATCTCCATGGTCCTGAGGACAATGTCTTGGACCGTCTCCTGGCCGATGCGACACAGCGAGGCTGTGTTGACATCACGCGCTGCCTGGGACTGCTGCTGTTGCTGCTGCTGCTGCTGCTGCGACGGTGGCTGTCCGCCAAAAGACGACAATAGCGGAGGGGTTGTCATGGAGTCAGTAGGTGAAGATGATGGAGGAGAAGGTCTAGGTCCAGGTGAAGTTACCTGTCAGGCTATTCCACACCAGAACACCCTTACATGCCTTCATGAGGTGTTTGACAGCGGTAGGAGAGGAAAATGTGGAGTAAAATCAAGATGAGGAGGAAGAAAGTAGGGCAAGTTAATGGAAGTCTTGACAACTGCACTAGGACTGAAACTATTGATTATTCTGCCCATTATTTAATCGATTAGTGGTTTGCTCTGTAAAACATCAGAAAAGTAGGAAAAATTAATATAATGATTTCCAAGAGCCCAACGTGATGTCTTCATTTAGGTTTTTGTATTTGACCAATAGTCCAAAACCCAAAGATATTTAGTGTACTCCAACACTTGTAAATGTGTCAAATCTTCACGCCTGAGAAGCTGAAAGCATCAAATGTTTGGCATCCTTGCATAAAATGTACATAGACATTAATCAGTTATCAGAATAGATGCAGATTATTTTTCTTTCGATCGACTAATCGCTTCGGCTCTCCTGCACATCCTCAATGACGAGTGGCCTAAAACAAAACGGTAGTCACATTACTGCATGAGGACACTGGCATAACATTTAGCTTGTCTCATCAGTCAGCCACCGTAATATTGTTAACGAAGTGCAATACCCTTTATTTAACACCCAGGAAATGCAGAGGGGCTCCTCACAAGCTTCACAGCTGTCACAAATCAACTAACACGAAACGATGTCAAGCTAGAAAGATTCAACACGGATAAAGTCACTGTGCTAACGTTTTAGCCGTTTATATAATTTGTATACCGGGGTTTCTGACACAGTTAAACGTGCCTTTACATCAGCACGAGTCTGTTAGGCGCTATCCTTGACTTAACATACCACGCCCAAATGCATTCAGTCGAGTAACGGGTTAATTAGCTGACATGTAAAAGTGGAGTGGTTGTCACCAAAGCTAAGTGGACGGTCACACCACACGACACTTGAGCCTCACTTTTTTTGTGTGTCCTCTGATTATTCCGACACCGCGTGGAAACTTAACACCGCAGTGATTTCTCATATCTATGTAATATCACGTCTGACAACGTGTAGTGTTACCTGTGTGGTGATAATTTATCTGTTTTGTTGACATATCAAATCCCCTGCTCTGCTCCTAGGATCTCAGCTGCTGGAACTATCGCGAGAGTTGTTCTTGACACCGCGACCAGTGGCTGTAACTAATGAAGTAGAGGAGCCACTTGAATGTTTTATTTTTTTTTTTTTTAAGTAATTTGAGGTGATTTTTACCAGAGGAAGATAGTACAATCTTCACGAACTGAAATTTAATATGCGTTAACATTAAATTTAACCTATCTTTATCTTTTTAATTGACTCCTTCCCTGCGAATGTTTCGAAATTCAGAAAACATTACGGTAAAGCGAGGAGCAATAGGAAATTGTTCAGGCTACTTAGGGTCACAGCGCCACATGCTGGTTTACTCTTATTTAACAACCAAACCGCACACATCTGACCTCATCAACCCTCAGGCCAATTTACGCCACTTTATTGATTCTCATGGGTCGTTATAACGTTTTTGGTAAGCATTATTTAAATTCACCCCATAACTGGCTTCGTTGTCTGCTCTGTGTGAAATGAAATCCCTCAATGCGCCCATCCATCTATTACTCAGACTGTACAGCTATGCTTGGATTATTATGTGAGCCATCTGAATTCAAATTAATTTGAACTGCAAGAGGTGTCAGAAATAGACGTTGGGCTATACAAGGCTTCTTTTTCAGCATGTGCTCTGCCATGCATCCGAATTACTGCTCTGACTAACAGAGGCTGGAAATAAGAGCTTTATTGAAAAACGAAAAGCTTTGCCTTTAGGCTTGAGTGGGGCTGAAAAAGTAGATTAGGATGCCTATTACTTAATTTACATTATTCATTCAAATTTGGGGTTACAGGCTGGATTTCAATTTCCTTTTATCTGGAACAGGTTTTGTGTAATATTAACCTGAAGTCATTTCTTTTCACTCATTTTCTTTCTCTTAAAAAAAAATCACCTTATCTGCAACGTACAAAACTGACATGAAAAACACTGTGTCACTGTGTGGCCACTTGACTGCCCACAACTTCTTAATTGCAGAAGGAGCGCTGGTTAGCCTGCCAGGATGAATGAATGTTACTCTTACAATCCCCATCTGCTGTGCCGCCATGCCATTTGGAAACGAGTTTCTCCATAGTCATCCAGCCTGTCGTCTTGGTGTGTCTAATTGGGACAAGGGGAGTGGTGACGGTGGGTGGCTGGAGGCAGGTAGTTTGCCTTCCCTGCTGTGTTGCTGAATTACACATTTGACATTATGAGAAACAATTTAAAAAAATAATTACCACATATTCTTGGGAAAGGTTGGAAATTATTTGAGATCATTTTGTGTGTGTGTGTGTGTGTGGTAAATGTGTGTGTTTATCATAGGGGCATGGCGGCAAAGGCAGCTGCCTAGAGGCCCTTACCTACTTGAGAGTCCATTTGTCATCGATGATCAAAGTGAACAGAGAAACAACAGAATGTATTGATCGCATTAAGGCGAGCTGATGGAAAATGCATTGATTTTAAATTGCTTTTCCATGTTAATGTAATCTAACCTTATTGAGACAAAACATTCTTGTAAATATCAATGACCCTCATTCATCACAAGGCAGTGCAAACAGAAATCTTATCATTTTTACTTTGCCCAACTTTATTAGGTTACACAGTCACAAAACTTACTGGAAAGCAGCAGGACGAAGATTCAAGTTAAATATTGAAAAAATAGGCAGCGGAGTATCTCATTACCTGTGTGTCTCATGCAGCGGGCTGTATGTCCTGTGTTGTTGCGTGTAATTGAGGCCTCTAGCATAAAAGAAACATCAGGCAACACAGATTACCTTGAAACTGACAGCACGTTCATAGCAATGCATCACCTCATCAAAGCTGCAAGGGCTTGAACCTTGAACATGAGACGGCAAGAGTGAGACGGAGGGGGGAAGTGGTGGGGTGGAGGGGAGGATGGAGTGGCAGTCAACGGAGAAAGAAAAGCAGAGAATAAAAACCACAAGTTGAAGAAGGAGCAAAAGATAACAAAAAAAACTGAAGGGAAGACAGACAGAATACCCTTGTGAGGAAACACAAACCATGTAATAATTATTAGCTTAGGGGGTATCAGGACTAAAACGGATTATCTAGCCACCTAGTGCATTACTCATGCTTTAATTAAATATGCACTGATCTGGTCCCTCCAGGGCTAAGTTCAGATAGAGAGCAAGGGGAGTACAATGGTCTGCTCTGAAGGCAGCAGCATGTGAAGTCCATTCAACCACTCACAGCCAATTTCTCAATCAGAAAGTCTCTAGACCCAAGAATGAGATTAGTATAGTGGAAGGTATGGGGCACAGGAGTACAGTGTATAGGTGTGGGTGTGAGCATACGGGTGGGTGTGCTTGTGTACTGTAAGAGTGCATGTGTGCAGGAAGTAAAGAAGTCCACCAGTCAGCAGCCACCGTTACCACGTAATCTCTCAGTATTAATCTCTGTAGTATTCTTTTTAGACCTTGTGTTATTGTATCATTTCATACCTGTGTATACACATATATCTCTGTAAAATATAAATGTACATTATATTACCAGGCACCATCATTGGATATGAGAGTAGTTTTTTGTTTGTTAAGATTCTAGTTGAGTTTGTAATTATTGTGTGTGTGTTTCTGTTATTTTTTTTCTAATCCATTAAGGGGGAGTAGAGCAACAGACATTCAATTCCATTCAAATCTTTATTGTCATATGCACAGAGAACGGTTGCACTCCACAATGAAATTCTCACTTGCGCTGGTATTCAGCCACCATAGACAACTATGAAATATTTTAACTGTAATACAGAAACGAACTGAAATTACACAGAGGCAAGTCTAAAAACGTGGGCCTTGAGCTGCTTCATAAATCAGTTCATAAACCACAACCCCAAAAGCATGGTCCACTTTGACATAGGGCTGCAGTAGATCTCTAATGTTGGCAGTAAGAGTTAAAGAGTTAATTTAGAAGCTGTACACTGGACCACCTGCAAAGCACGAGACAAGACAAAAATGAAAGCATGAATCTGTCTCAGCTCTGTCTGTCAAATTCATGATACACAAGTGCTTCGTTCATTAGAGGCTCCTACTTGGACATTGTCATAAATCCCTCTTTATGCAGTCTACCACGTTAACTCACCTTTTTGTACATTTTACATGCAGCTGCTACAGTATGATTAAAACACCTTTAGAAGCAGCAGCCAACTAGTGGATCACAAGCTCATGCTGTGCAGCTAATCATTGTTCATACCCACCGAACTATTTTAAATTGTAGTGGATATCCCAAAGTTCCCAGCGCCACCAAATATGATGCACAAGGCATCTTGAGCAACTTCAAGTTGACGGACTGGTGCAGCCATACAAAAATTATGAAGTCCTTGGTTTGAATTTTCTGTTCACTTTAAATTTCATACAACTTCAATGGATCGTTGGACCAAACTATTACAGATATTATGCTGTATATGTGTGATACTGTCTGACTCACACAAGTGTGGAATAAGATGCCTTCAACAACTTTCTGCTGCTTAAGGAAACTTAGAGAACTCTGTAATGTGGAGTTAATAATTTTGAAAAAAAAAAAGCCATTTATTCGTGAATGCAGAAATCTTCATGTGGTATGATTAAAAATGTGTGCCTTAAATGTAGGTATTTTCAAAATAAAAGACAGTACAGTAAGAGGGCATCAGCCAGCTAGGTGTCAGCTGTTATTAATGACGCCCTTGACCATGCTACCGTAGCTCAGGACACCCATGGCCCTCGTTGCAGGAAACAGCGGAGCAAACCAAGGTCACACCCAAACGAGCCGTAAACACTTCAGTGTCGTTAACATGTCAGAGACCCCTGGTACTCACAAACCGGCTCAAGGTCGAGGAGGGGGACTATTGACTGGGATCAACATGCCCCTGAAGACAATGGATCCGTTTTTGTTGCCCAGCAACAGAGGAGCTGTGTGGGCAGTAAGGGGTTAAACGGACACAGTGCTTTGTCACAAAGGGTTTTATGACATTGTAAATCAGACTTTGAAAACAAGACTCTTAAGACTAGAGTATTTGAAAAAGGGATATTTTATTGAATAATTAATATCAGCTTTACCTTACAACTGTACAAAGGCATTTGAAAGGTGTCTTGATCATGTATTTGAATATATTTGATGCTTTCCACATAGAGTACTTCTCAGGTTGGTGGTGAAATAGTCAATGCATAGAAATATTCATTTGTCTATATTTACAAGTATCAGACTTCGTGTAAATGGTTGTGGCTGTATCCAGAATCTTGAAATGATACAGTACGTCAAGTCTCAAACAAACAGTACTTTACCACCGTCCTAGATGTGTCACATAAGGTCAGAGGGTAAACAAACACAGTAGTTAAGATGTATGTTTAGAATAACGTATAGGAGGTATAAATTAGCAGTTACTTGAGAAACTCAATCATAAAAAATGTAAAGGTTCAGAAAAGATGAACACTTTCTTTTGCGGTGCAAAGTGATCTCTATTTTAACATGATTAAACTTTAAAAAAGCAAAAGACAACTTGTGAATATTAAAGTTTTACACTTTAAAGCAGGATGAGGAAGAGAGCTTTTCCCCTAAAATCATTTAGATCCTGAGCCAGCTTGCCTTTCATTAAAGACACATACTCATTGTTATTTCAATATCAGCATTTCTTTTACGAATGTCAACAAAAAAAGGCACTTACTATAGGGCTGAGTCCTGTGAGTCTGGCATTAATGTCACAGTAAAACATAAGACCACAGGGTCAATGGGCAGTGCAAAAATAACTGAATACTGTCACCATCGCTGGGTACAGCAGCTAAGATTCATAGCTTGGCCTTTCTATTCTGCTGTGTTCAGATTTTGATGGAGGCAGGTTCCTACATCTTGGGGTCCTCACACAGGGTGCATCCGGGCTTCAGGTCGGCCTGTCTCTCCATTTGAATCGTAACGGAGTGGAAGTTATAGGAGAAACAAGCCTGTGTCATTTCCCTTAGGACAGTCTGAGCATCCACTGACTCATCTGTGAAGAAGAGAGGAAGACGGTAACGGCAATAAACAATTATTTAGTCGCCTTATGTGTATAGTTGACGCTTTAAGTCCCCCCATTTAGAATTCATGAGCAGCATATAAACATTTAATAAAGTGTTAATAACACATTATAATGTACTTGTAAGCAGATACAAGGACATTTCAAGTGTTTATGAATATATTTTTCAACAATCGTACCTGTCACTATGAGGGCATATTTCATATTTTTACTATGTTGTCATTCATTATCTGTTTGTACAACTTCCACTTATGGGTATCCACAGAAGGTGTTATAGTTGACCCGTACATCACAGTGTGTTACAAACTATTCATTAAATGTTTAAATACTGTTTATAAATTCTAAATAGGGGGAATTAGTGTTGCCGTGTATTTATGGGCCTTCAAAACTGTTTCAGCACTCCATGTTTCCCTGGAGAAGTCAAGCACTACTTGCTGTTATTAGTCTACAAGAAATAAAATAAAGGGTGATGCCATAGGAAAGGCTGTGTTGTAACCAAAATCAGAAGAGTATTCTCTGTGAAGTGGCCATTGTAGTTCTTCAGGCTCAACATTATAATTGCAATCACAATGCAAGACTTGGCACAACTTTCATCGAAACTGTGCCCCATCTTCAGCTGTACTTTGTCGGCCTCAGCTGTCAAGACTGCTGTCATGCTTTGAGCCGAATTACCTCACAAACGTTAGCTTGCTAATGCGTTACAGGGGAATGGCCTTTATTGGGAGTATAGCAAGCTAACGGACACACAGATCTAAACAAGCCATTTTTGAAAATGTGGTAGCAAATCCTTGCTTATTTATTTAGGCATGCAGCGGACACAGAGCAACATTAGCTTCAATTTTTTTTGTCACAATCAACTCCTGGGAAAAATATTTGGGTATTTAGCTAACGTTAGCTAGATATTCCAGTTTCCGCAGCTAGTTCCCAACTTTTTTCCGTCTGCCATTTCGTAAAAAGCCAAAACTTCTACCCTGAGGGAAGGAATATTGATGATTGGAGCTTCAAGTCAATTGCTATGAACTGTATATGTGGATTTTAACATATGGACAAAAAAAGCTCAACTCTGCGACTGTTTTCTAGGCTGAAATGAGTGTCAGAGAAGCTCTTGCAAGTTCATATTAATGTTAACCAAAGGGGGGGTGGTATATTTTGGTAAAACCAGAGTTGATATGGCAAGTGACTGTTTGACTCATCCATGATGCAAGGTTAACAAGTGGCACCAATTTAAATCATATTTTACTTTTTAAATACTGTGCAGACAGCTCATGGTTTCACATGGCAGTTTCTTCTCACCTATGGCTACGTGTGCAGACAGTACAGTCTGGTTCATGGTGAGGGCCCAGATGTGAAGGTTGTGGACCGCTGTGACCCCCTTCACTGTTAGCAGACGATCCCGCACCTCAATGTACCTCACCCCTGCCGGAGTGCCTGAGTCACAGACGGAAAAGACAAAGAGACAGTAGTAGTAAATATGACTGTGAGGAAATGATTATGGAGTCAGAGAGCAGAAGACAGAGATCTACTCCTCTAAGTACATATGTTAACATTAGGTGGGTTTTCATCCAACTGTTTTTATGCGTATTTTCAAATTCGCACAAAAAAAAACAAAAAAAAAACAAAAAAAAAAAAAAAAAACAACTTACTGGAAAAAATTGAATTTAGATAAATCTTGAAAAATAAGGCAAGAAAGTTTTTACGCTTGACAAAAGTAGAAAAGTTGGTGTACTGATAAAAAGCAAAATGCGACAGAATAAATCATGACGTACATGGAGCATGTGACTTAACGTCCACTGAGGAGACAAAAAATGGCGGCAGTCAAAGACATCAGATCTGTTTGGAGCGATGAGGAGGCTGTAATGTTCCTCATATTATTCTACATTGCTTTTCACCATTTCAGGTTCGACGGTGTTCTTTTGATTCGTCATCTTGTTGCGCCTTCTTCTTCTGCAGTGTTTTGATTACCCAACGAACCGACGAACTAACTCCTATTATTCACACAATATATTCACATTATGGTAGTGGATGGAAACGTGCATTCATTTGTATTTTCCTTTGCAGAATTTCTCACTTCAGTTAAAATCTGCGTTGCATTTCGATGGAAACCTAGTTATTGTTTTGGAGTGTTTGATTAGGAAAGAAACTCACCTTCCATCAGGACAATGAGGATGTCTCTCATGATGGCGAAGGTGGTACATAAGACAAATATGGAGAACAGGAAGGTGCAGATGGGGTCAGCCATCTTATATTGTGGCTGGAAAAACAAACAAACAAAAAAATGCAGAAAATGAGTGTTATATATTATCAGAAATGCTTATCAGTGTAAAAATAATTTTAATTTCTTTTGATCTTGATAAAAGGAGATGATTCAGTCTATTGTGCAAACACCGTATCCTGAAAAATATACATTGCGTCACGTACATCCTTTCTGCTTTGCAACTGTTAAGAAAAGTTAAAGTCAGGTGGATTGAGCTCAGTATTTTCTCTTTTTTTCCCCATCAACAATGGTTACTCAGAAGAAGGGGACTAGAGTAGCTGTAAAATATTAAGGAAAAAAGGACCGTAGCGGTGAATTCAGTATTTCTTATGTGCTGTAAGAGAAGCTCAATACTTTGCAGAAATGACTGCCCTGGGAGAGGATGTGGAGCGCACTGTAATCACCGAGCCTTCTGCGGACACACACCAAGCAACAAAACAGCATGTGGACCAAAAATGCGGCACCATTTCTCCTGCTGCAAACAGCCACAGCCTTATGTTGTTCGACATTCCTCAAGGGTGAGTGGGTTTTTAAGCACTGACAATACCAAGTGCTGGAATCTAAAAATACTTCGGTAATTAATAAATGGGAGCTGATGCACTAGATGCTGCAGTACCCTCGCAACAACAGTTGTGAAAAAAAACAAAACAAAACAAAACAAAAAAAAAACAAAAAAACAATCAAAATAACACTGATTATTGGAAATATAGTTGTGTTCTTCTTTTTATCCCTTATTAGTCAGTTTTATTATTTGATAATCAAACAATGAGATACATCACATTATCCGGATATTTATTAAATAAAATTGCTTATTACAGCTTTAATTTACTTATTTTATTAAATTGAAGGATCACATTACAAAGTTGGTAATTAATTTGGCAATTTTTCACTTCAGTTGGGAAAGACAATTTGTGCACACGGACTAATGAAAAAAAATGTTGTTATTTAATTGGGAAGAAAATTGCCTGGAACAATAAGAAACTAGATTTTTTTTTCAGTTGATTGATTTGATTATCTTGCCCCCACCATGTCCTTGCTAAACAATGCCGTAGACTGCTTTTTTGCACTCTGTAGCAAAAGTGCTTCAACCACGTAAGCGATTACTGTATACTGAAGTAATTTCTAAAATAATCTTCATTACAAACAATTTTCAACAAGACAAAAATCCAATTCTGACCGATACCACAATATAGCTTCTTGACTTGACTTTCGTGCATTTCACACCTACTGTAATTTCTACTCCTCACCTCCCCCTCATGGGTTTTTTTCACTTTCTTAGCCTTTCCACGCCGTGTGTACACACACACACACACACACACACACACACACACACACACACAAAACACACATACACACACAGAGACTCATTACCTTGAAGAAGATAATGATGGCGCTGACAAGCACGCTGAGGCTCTGGAGAAGATCTCCCACCACGTGGACAAAGGCCGCTCGCACACTGGCATTGGCCTGCTGAGCCCTCGGTCCTGACAGAAAAAGTAACAGGGCAGTAAAGCTTATTATACACTGGATTATAAATCATTATATGTTCCATTATAATGTCATTATAAGGGATTGTTAAGACCCCACAGTGCATATTCAATAATAGTAGAGAACAGTGTGCATGGGGGATTGAACAGTTAATTGTTTCATGGCCAACAGTGATCATATTTGAGAAGAAAGTAACTAAATGACAAAATAATTATTTGTACACTAGAAACATACCGCAGTTTGCCCCTTTGTGCTCCACATCTACATGGTCATCATTTGAGTGAGCGTGGTTTGAGTTCTGACTGTATCCTTTTCCTTTCTTGTGACTGTGACTGTGACCGTGACCGTGGGAGCTGAGCCCGCCGTGACTGTGGCCGTGGCCGGACTGGTGAAGGGTGAGGGCCATGCTGTTGAGAGAGTTAACAAAGTACTTTAAAAAAGTATGAAACTATTCAGCTCTGACATCAGAGGCGTTTGACAACATCCTACACCGTCCTAGACCGTGAAACTGGATTCAGTATGTTCCCTCCTCTCTGTGTTGGCTTTAATTGAATCGTAAATATTCAGAGATGCAATGTTCACTGATTATAAGCTGTATAAATGAGAACCGAACGTGTATTTTACTCACACAATATTGGCCAGCACGGCACAACCAGAGGTAATGAGCATGATATTGCCCTCGATGACGTAGTCATTGCTGATGAGGCGCTCCACAGCCAGGTAGACCAACACTCCTGTTACCAGCCAGATGGTGAAGACCGACAGCAGCGCACCCAGGATCTCTGCGCGGGTGAAGAGACGAGGAGAGTGAGGAGAGAAAATCAATCAGGGGGAAATACGACAAGAGCTGGGGTCAAACACTGACTCCAAGCTGATCTACGCAACAGAACTTTGCAAAAACACCAAATGACACAAAGAAGCAACTGAAAACTGCTTTAAACTCAATACACAGTTACATAGCATGACACACACACACCAAATTCGAGTGAAGAGGTAGTCTAATTATTGGTTCAAACACTAATTATCAGACTAAACTAACATTTCACAGATGTTCTGGCAAACTTGTGGCAGATTGGGCATAATTATTCTGTACACAAAACACTTAAATTAGCACACAAAAGAGTGAACATATGTTAACTTTCCCGTTCGTTTACCTTGTCTAAAGGGAAAAAAACAAAACAAACGAATGTCACCAAATTTGGTTTGAATATACTCAATTAACAATCTCTTTAAAGCTGTTCTCCTTCAATAACAACTTTCAAACTTGGATTTAGCAAAACATGTAGCTAGAGAAAGTAAAGACATACATCTTTAAAGGAATAGTTCAACACTTGGGAAATATGCTTATTTTTGTTCTTGCCAAAAGTTGACCTCTGACAGTAAGAAATAGTCCGGCACATGATAATCACCCCTTGAAACGACAAATTATTGTTTTTACACTTCGGTTTTTTTGAACAAATTAAACAAAAACAAGGCATCACATGTTGATTAGTGAGCTTTAGGAGGTGCTGGCAGCAGGCAGGTTTTGTCACAGGATTGTTGGGCAGAGCCAGGTTAGCCGTTTCTCCCTTCTTGCAGTCATTATGTCATGCTAAGCTAAGATAACAAGCAGCTGGCTGAAACCTTATATTTAAAATGGACAGACACTGGAGTCGTATCAATCTGCTCATCTCTCTGCATGTCCCAAAATGTCAGAAAAAAAAGCAAAAGTCCTAAATCACAAAACGAATTTAACCAACAAAGACTGCATAATAAAACCACAACAAGATCAGTTAAAATATAACGTTGCTGAGTTAAGTATCGCAGGTAAATTATTTTCGAGCGCAGCTTTAAAAATCTGACAGCAGCTACTGTCTGATACATAAATATTGTCGATGATGCACCTGCACGGTGCCAGCCATAGCTGAGCTTCTGCGTGGCAGGCCTGGAGGAGAGCCAGAGGGATAACAGGCTGATGATGAAGCTGGTGAAGTCCACCAGCAGGTGGGCAGCGTCTGTCATCACCGCCAGGCTGCCCGCATAATACCCACCTGCAGGAAGAGAGAGACAGCACTGTTGTTTGAACATTACATCGCTTTATTTCGGAAACGCTACATTTACGCTTGCGTGGAGATTGGGAAGAAAAACCAAAAAAAATTAAACTGCCGAAAATAATAAGTGATAAAGATGGAATGGGAAAAAGCTCAAAGAGGGGATGAGCCACGAGAAGGCTTGAGAGAATGGGTGATTGAGCAGAGCTAAGTGAGAGGAGAGGAAAAAATACAAAAGAAAAGGAAGTGGAGGGTGAAGCAAAGAGAAGAGAAGCAGAAGAAGTGAAAAGAGGAAGGGCCCGGAGTGAGGGAAGCAGTGACAAAGAGATACACACTATTGTGAATGAGTAAATAAATGATGAGTGGGCTTTATAGACCAGATAAGTATCTGATCAAAAAATAAACTAGTCAATACCGAATCCACCAATCATCAGGTGTTACAGACTGAGTGGGTCAGGGATCTCGTAAGGGAAAAAGTACTGGGTATGAATACATGAAAAAGAAAATAAGAGAAGCACAGAGAGGATTTGAGGAATAAAAGAAGCAGAAATGACTCACCAAGGATTTCACCAATCATGAAAACCAGGCAGATGACAGAGACCACATACAGCCTCTTCCTGGCGACTTTCCTCTCTCGCTCGCGATCCTTCTGAGCACGGCTATTGTCATGGCAATGTTTGATGGCACCGTTAGCGTCTGTCTGCAATGCCTCCTGGTTGGGGACCCTGGATGAACGTTAAAATCAGAACAAAGTCAGTGAAGTGACAGGTAACAGTCCCCCCCCGCCAATATCTTCCAGAACTGACTCTTTAAAGACTTCCTCAGTGCTTCAAGGAATTATTTTGTTATCATTTAACCAGTTATTTCTTCGCTCTATTAACTGCTAAGCTTTGACCTTTGAAGAGGTAAAAAAAAAAAAAAAAAAGTATTTTAAAATCCCCAAATCAATCCCATGTCCCAGAGCGTAAAAGGTTCCAAGTACTTGTTGTGTCCCACCCACAATCCGAAACCCAGAGATATTCAATTAACAGTGATGTAAAACTGGGAGAAGCAGCAAACCTTCACATAAGAGGGGGTAGGACCAGCAAATGTCTGGCGTTTGTGCCTGATAAATGAGTTTATCAAGTGTCAAATTTGTTGGCGATAACTATTAATTCTACTTCACTTTATATTTGTCCAGGTAAAGGTATTTTTAACTCAAATGTCCGTCGCCTTTTTACACTACAGCTCTTTTTGCTGCGTTTACAGTGTCAATCTGCCGGCTGCCAGACACAGTGTAGCTGCAAGTAAAAACTTCTAGGGTGGATTTTAAAAGTTTGATTTCAAATCCCTGTTATAAAGTGGTAGAAATTTTGGAGGAAGGAAATTAACTAGAAATTGGTCTATTTTAGGTGTTTAAAAGGCACCGAGGAGCTTTTAAATCTTCAAGTGCCAGTCAAAATGCTTATAAAGCGAGGTCAGTCCAGATGAGATGGTCAGCTGTGTGATGAGTGTAATATTCACCCACATGACCAACAAGACCCAGGCTTTGTGATCAGCTGAAGAGGAGGCAGCAGGCGACCCTTTGAAAAAGCCTCACTTAGCGTAGAAACCCGGGGGGGGGGGGTCTCTCTCTCTCTCTCTATGGGACCGTGACCACTTAGGATGGAAAGTAAATACCGGCGAGGACCACGAGTCATTCACTGAGCACCACAGACAGCGTTTGTCGTTCCGTTTTGTCCAGAAAATGGCTGAGTTATTTATTTAACAAATGACAAATTAGGTGACAACACCCCCCCCCCAAAAAAAAAAAAAAAAAATTGAGCTGGTTTGTGTGCACGTTTTGCGCACTGCTAATCCCACCGGACCCCCCAGACCAGCAAGTCTCCGTGTGGAAATCCAGCGGTTCGCAAACGAGGGAACGTGAGCAAAGACGCTTCGCCCGCTGCAAGGCACAACCACGGCCAACGGACGCGGTCAGTTCTCCTCGCGATGGATGGCAAGTTCCGCGAACTCTACATGTGACACTGTGTCATGAATTTAGGGTATAAAACAGGACAATAATTTCTAAATAACATATTGCAAAAAAAAAAACACACACACACACAGTTTACATGCTCTTCTGTTCCAGTTTGATTCGGTATTTGGCGTAAATGCAAGAGTTTACCTTCCCACTGGGGTGTAAATGCTCCTCACATCTGTCACCAGGGGAACTCTCTCCGGATCCTCATTTGTGGACATGACTGGCGTCCTGGAGAATATCGCACGTCAAGGAATTCCTCAAAGCCGAAAAACTTCCCAGACTTAAACAAAATCACGCTTAAAAAAAAAAAAATAATAATAATCTAACTTAACTTGAAATTAATTTTGAGAAAGTCAGTCTAATCATTTCTTGTTATGGTCTTCTATAGGTCTCGTTGTCTCCACTCGAAAAGTGCCTCGACAGCCGCTGCGGTGCCTCTCAAACCAAAAAACCAGGGCGCAAACAGCTCAATATCTGACGCAGCCTTGTGACCAAACTCCGCTTGCACCGTGTGCAAACGCTTGGCCGCTTGCAAGCGCCTCGGAGCGGGGCGATGAGAGGGGAAGGTGGCTGCCCGCGGGGATCCAAAAAAAAAAAAGAGAGGATGCGGTGGTTTTTTTGGACTTCGGAGGACTAAACACCTCGACAAAATGGGCTGGTGAAGGCGACGCACCTGTCGGGGCCCGCGGACCACTGGGTGATTTCAAAGGTCGACCGAGGGCAGTGCCGCCGCCACAACTGACATTTACTTTTGCCCAATTAGCTGATTGAGTGCGCAGTGCGAATCATAATCGGCGGGCGGGGCGTCGTGTCCCGCAGCCGCGCGAGCCACCACCGCCACCAAACCGACTCGGGGCCCCGCCCACCTCCATTGAGCAGCCGGCACCGGGTGATTATACAATCAAACACAGTGCCGTGCGCTCCTTCCCATCGTGTTATCACGTGGTCATTCATCTCTGACTCCTCTCCGGGCCTGGTTGAGTTTCGCACCTTCGTTTAAATCCTCTTTGGTACCGTTACAGCCGCCGGGGAGGTGATGTGGTCAGCCCTGACTGTTTGTTTGTCAGCAGGATTTACGCAAAAAAAAGAAAAACAAAAAAACCCCACTGAACCGATTTGCAGACTAAAGACTTTGGTGGAGGGATGGGGCATGGGCCGGGGGAAGAACCCATCACCCTCTGGGGATAGATCCTTCATCATTTGCTATAGAGTGGAATTTTTTCCTCTTAACTCTGGTGTATGTTGTTCGACCCTGGCCTTGGGACATTTTTCTAGCTGTTTCATGTCACCACCCTAAACCCTTAGGCTGATTTTAGTCGATAGTTGATTTCCCTTGAAGCCTTACTCATGATTTCATAATGTTTGATCACGGTGACTAGAGACAGCAATTCACTTGGACTCTTTTCCGGCAAAAAAAAAAAAAAAAAAAAATTATCGCAATGGATAAAAAAAAAAAAAAGTCTAACATTACACATATCCCAACAAGTGTGTACGTGTCACTACACATACTGAGCAGGCCGCGTGTCATGAAGGCGATGAAGAAATCTGAAAACGATCGGTCCACTCTCTGCAGCTCCGAAGTAATTGTTGTTTCAAAACTACTTTTCTGTAAATGTACCACAGGGCGGCAACAAGGAGCCACCTGCAGCGCGTGTTGCCGAGTCCCACTAAACAGTCAAACACTATGACGGGGGGAAGGAAAGTAATATTTATGTACTTTTCAAAGACAGGTTTTTGTTTTTTTAAATGAAGTCCTCAGAAGGAAGAAAAACGCCAGCATGTCAATTAATTCAAAGACCAAAAATATTCCTCATTTATCTCTTTATCGGATTGTTTGGGTGGCCCTGTTGTTCAGGCATTGTGGAGGAGCGCCTGTCTGCAAGTCTTTGGCTTGAACCCTGAAATATCTGCGATGCATAACGCGGTGTGTCGTTAGATTTAATACACGGTGATTGTGCCCGCTATTGTGCATACTGCACTGCAGCTCAGCGGCTGGCACACTTTGCCCTTCCACAGCAGCAAAAAACTGCCAGTTTTATATCATTTTGATTTCATTTCACTTAGGTAAAAGTAAAGTACTGTAAAAAGTAAGCCTTAGCATCAAATATACTCAAAGTACCAAAAGTAAAAGTAGGGATTATGCAGAATGGCCCATCTCAGAACAATGTATGCTGTGTTGTTGTAGTACTTCATATCCTGATGGGTAGCTTGTGAATCCCCCAGAGTCTGCAAAGCAACTAGTGAAAAAGTTTTCAAATACAAAAAGTACCATATTTGCTGCTGAAATGCAGCGGAGAAGAATTGTAAAGTAGAAATAAAATGGGGAATACACAAGTAAAGTACAAGTACTTCAAAACTATACTAAGTACAGTTTCTTTCCAGTTTCTTTCCACCGCTGAAAGTGGTGATAGAGATTTTAAAAATAGAGATTGATACCAGGTAAAAAAAAAAACATCAGTGCTCTTAGACATCAGCGGTAAGTACATGAGACAATCACACACTTAGACTTAAAGGCTGCTCTTCTTATTCCCTTTGAAAGTAGTGACGCTTGTTTTCTTGAAAAGGTCTAAAAGTGGAGTCAGTTTTGACTCTAAAAATAGCTTTCAGTGTGTCAGGTCTATTTTGGTCGATAACGTCCGTGGACTCCCGAGAGTGGGCCTGTGTTTGGTTTACCAGAGTGTTGTGGGTGTGTGTGTGTGTGTGTGTGTGTGAATAGATGGAGCAGTGGGGGTTGCTAGGGGCTGCAGAGTGAGGGGAACGTGGCACGAGAAGGGTTAGTTACACATGGCTGTTCACACTGTTCTTAAGATCCTGACCCTGCAACGGGCCACTCACCCGGTCCATGAGAGCCCCGCTTACACCATCGCACTGTGTGTGCATGTTTGCGTATCTTTAAGTGTGTACATACGCACGCATACGCTCTGTTCTCCCTGCATCCTCCTTTAACAGACCGCAACACAGACAAGGACCATTGCAAGCCCCAGTATTTTTAAAGATGCAAAACTGCTGTCGCCATGACAACCGCCTGCCTCTTCCCCTCCTCTCCCTCCTAATGATGATGACTGTGTGCGTGTGTGTGTGTGTCTGATAAAAGGCCCCAAAAGTGGTAAACAGGTCCTGGTCAGGCATCTGGACAATGCACTGACGTCAGACCTGCTCCATCACATTCAGACTCAAGTGACGCCAGTTCACTTTGCCAAGGAGCTGGGGGGGGGGGGTAATGTTTGAGAGACAGACAGAAAGAAAAAAAGAGAGAGAGCAGAGGGGGGAGACAGGAGTGTGTGTGAAAGAAGTGAAAGAGAGTGAGTTCCTCATAAGTGCTCAGAAGTGCAAGGGATCTCATAACAGGAGAGACGGAGAGATCGGACGACGCTGTGTCTGCACTACAGCTGAGAAGACGCTAAGGAGAGGGTCTAGAAAAACCCAGTTAGAAAAAGTTGAAGATTTAACTGACTCACCATGATGGAAGTGGTCCTAACCAGACTGCGGGACTTCTCCTGCAAGACGTCCACCTTTGATGACTGCAAGTCCGCCGAACAGAGCGCGTGCAGGGACCCTCGGACAAGGACCGACCACCTCAGAGAAGGGTGCACAGCTGGAGGAGAAGGCAACAAACTGGACATCGAGAGTGCACTGGCCTGGCTGCGGCGAGAACTGGTAAGACTGGGACTGTTTTGATGTAAATATAAATTACTTTACTTAATTTGCTTGGTATTCATGCTACTTTATACCTCAATATCCCTCCATTTCAGAGATAACATTGTACCTTTTACAGCTATAGTAACTTGTTACTTTGATTTTACAAAAAAACATATGATTAAACGATAAAATATGATGCATTGTTATAGATTAAAGACCATGCAGACTCACACAGGTGTTTTGCAGATGATTAGACCTACTTATATTGGAGTTGTACTTGAGGTCGACGTGTACCAATAATTGTAGTTGTCTGATGCGGCCACAGTGGCCACTGTTCGGCGAAGGTTTCATAGTCTTACGTGTCATTTTTACATTGTGATATTGCTGCTTTTACTTAGATAAAGGATCCGAATGCTTCTTCTACCACTGCTGTGTCTGATATGTTGTGGGCTGCAAGTTTCAGCGCCGAATCAAATCTTTCAGCCAAAGTGAATTGCCACGTTTAATTCAACATGATACGCTCATTTAGAATAGATAACCAAGGTGTGTTACAGTGCTGCTAGAGCTTCCAGGGGGGCTGTTGTAAATGGAGATAAATATAAAACATTACAATCACTCCACAGCTTAAGAATAACAATATACTTGAGCTATGAAGCCCCGTGTGTGGTCCTCTGACAACTGTAGCATTCCAGTGAGTATAAAAACATTTTATTGTCCATTATTCCGAAGGTCAAGACATTTGTCACCCGCACAAAATAACCCCCTGGGTCACTCTGAATGTTTTTGTGTGGGAGGCCCGAGTTATTGCCCTTTTGTTCCTAAGATGCATGTAGGTCATGTTGTTACGATGTCAACCCCTTTTAAACCATCTCCTCCAGTCAAAAGGGCTGTGTGTGTGTGTGTGTGTGTGCGTGCGTGTCTGTTTGTACCTCTGTGACCAAGTGCGTAAGGCTCATTGTCATGGCCTAATATATAACACGGCATTAAGTGCATTTGCCCAGACAGCTCGTCATGGTAACCGAGAGTCCTGAGCACACAGAGAAGGAGTGTCTGAGCAGGAGCTGGGCAAAACACTAAAACCAGAGGCCTCCCGCCCGGTTTAACAACAGCCCTCTATAGAGCAGCAGTGAATGACAGCACCTGAATTCTACCCATCCTAAAGGACAAGAACAATTCACTGTATTTCAACCCAGACCTCATTAAAACGTTGTTTTCCTCTGGTTATTATGAGCAACAGCTCGAGTTTTGAGACCTTTTCCATTCGGATGCAGCTTGTCACTGTGCTTAAACAAACTCCTCTTAGACCTTTAAAATTCAGGATAATTGTCAGGTTCCATTTAGTGGCTGCTCTTTTGAAGTCAATGTTAAAATTGTCATTTTAACTTCCACTTCTCACCCATGTCAGCTTCAAGGTTCATTTTTGACCCTCTACTCAGCAGTTGACAAAATGATCTCAGCCCGAGGTATATTGTGTAGCTGTCCTGGGGCTTTTGATCATATCACACGATCTTCGTCAGTGGATAGAGGCGGAGAGAAATGTAAATGTTCAAATTTCCAGTTTTTTATGAGCATTAAACCTAAGATGAACAAACGTATGTATCTTAATTAAATCTATTTATTTATTTCATTTACATATTTATTTTATCCTGGATAAATTTGTGATTAAAAAACAGTTATCTCATGTATAAATTTAGTCACGTTTTTCTGTCCTACTAATAAAAAGTATTTGTTTTGTTTTTTAGCCAAAGGGTTTCATGAGCTGTTTCTCTTGTTCAATTAGCTATTTCAAGCCATACACCTCCAGTTTTGCTGTGCAAGTGCTCTCTTAAAATGTTTTATCTCTATCCACCGAGCTGACAAACTTTAGTAACCTTGGAAGGCTACTTTCACAGCCACAGAAGACGTCAAACAGCAGTTTTTTTACAGTCTGAGTAGCACTTCTCGTGACAAGTAAACTCAATTTCATGCGTACAAAAACCGGGGGAGTGCCCCTTTAAAGGCCTAAACGATTGACCAGTTTGACTGTGGTGCAATAACATCATTGAAATTTTAACTTTATCTCTGTGATAAATAAAGACTGAACTATAGATTATCCAGTGTGAAAGTACTGTAATCAGTACTTATTTATCAAAATCACATGCAGTAGACACATTCTAACCTAGAAAACACAAAACAGCTAATTCCACATCACACTGCCCAATAGTGAGCCTGCTGAGGTTTTTGTCGTATTTTACCATCATCACCTCAAATCAAATCTCAGGGGGCTCTGCTCATACATTCCCGTAGAGAAAGATAACAGGAAATTCTACACAAAGCCTCTTGATTTGGACTCGAGTTTGCAGTGGAACAGCAAAGAACAGGCATATGCAGGTGCAGATGCACACATACACACTGTCTGAAAAGGGCTGGTGTTTGGCATGAGGAGCTGGAGCCCGCAGCATGCCCACGTCTCCAGCTCCCCCAAAGGAAAAGTTCACATTTATTCTCTCAATCCCCCCAGAGTGTTGACAAAGGCGGTAAAAAACCAGAATCTTTCAGCCGGAGCCCAGTCTCAGCCCGGCGCTGTAATTAACAGAGAAAAGAAATGCAGATCGGACCAGAAGGTTTTTATGCTTGGGACATTCCTCACTCCTTAGGGCAAACTTGGACTCTGAAGTTGGTGGAATTCTGAATATCTTATTTTACATGCCAGCAATTAGACAGCCTCCCATAAGAAAGGGAAGAAAGAGAACAGCAGAGAGATGCATTTGCATTTGAAAGGAGGCAGCGCTCAAATGAAACAGCTGTGGTTTCACACTGAGCATGAACCTGTTCAGCTTGAAAAGGCGAGAAACTCAAGTTCAGTTTCAGTTTCTGATTTCTTTCCTTCATTGTATGGTCCTGTATGTCTGAATTTCTCTCTATCCATTAGCCCATACATCTAGAATGTATAAAAATCAAAACTAAACCGATGTGTTCTCTGTGTGCAGATGGAAATGCGTTCCCAGGACCAAGCCCTGATCCGGCAGCTGATGGAGCTTCACTCCGGCATCCAGGAGTTCAAGCAGGAGTTGTCTGAGGAGGAGCAAGAGGAGGAAACCGAAGAGGAGGAAGAGGAAGGCAGCTACTGGGACTCTGAGAGTGAACGAGGAAGTGGCAGCGTCTACTCCAGCTCAGGGGAGGCGGCCTTTTCCATTTCCTTCCTGAAGATGCCTCCGCCCCTTTACTCAGGGGTTTTATCGAAGAGAGCGTTCAGCAGGAGAAGCTCTGTGCCTTGAAAATTGAAAGCATTAGAAGAAATTCAACTTTTGAAGTCTCTCATCAACCCCCTCTTATCCCCTAAGACGGTCAATGAAGACAAGGTGGAGCAAGATAAATAAAGCTGCAGTTTCCCACCATATTTTCCCTGCCCGCTCTGTATTTTTTCTTTTTCTTTTTTGGTCAGAGAGAAGCCAAACAAGGGGGGGAGTGGAGCGAAGGAAAGAATCAGCAGTGGTGTCACGTAGGCTTACCATGGCCTTACTATGTTGTTGCGAAAGTAATTTTCATTTCAAATCCTCACACAAAATATATCGTGTCATTCTAATGGCAAAGGTGGAGAGTCACTTCTGTTTTCATAACAAAAGCATGACATTGTAAATTACTACATTTGCTAATCGTGACAGGTTGCTCAGAGGGATTCAAAGGAATTATTCGACATTTTTGGAAATACATTTTTTCGCTTTCTTGCCGAGAGTTAGCTGCAGCCAGCTGTCGGATAGACCGCAAACAGTGGGGAACAGCTCAGTTGACTGTACCAAGGTTAAAAAAAATCTGTCTTTTTTTGCGTTTAGGTTTTTGGTACGGATTAAATAAATTAGATATAATGTGTTAAATAGTGAGGTTTATCAATTTTGGTAGGTGGATTATGCTGGGTTTTTGTGCAGAGCCAGGCGTGCTGTTTCCCCGTTTTTTTAGTCTTCATGCTAAGCTTACCGACGGATGGCTCTAGCTTCATGTTTAACCGACAGACAGTGAGAGAGAGAGAGAGAGAGGAGTTTGCCTTCTCATCTAACTCTCAGCAAGAAAGCAAATAAGCGTTTCCCCAAATGTCCCATTCCTTTAAGTTCGTATATAAACTGTGTGACAGGATAGCACAAGTTCTGAATTGAACACTGACCTAAAGACAGTCTTTGTCGTCTTTGTGTAGTATCGTGTGTCTGAAAGTGAGAGAAAGTTTTCTTCTCGACAGACAAAATAATGTTAACAGCAGCTTTTAGGACAGTTCAAACTGTCTGCTGAGTTGTGTTTTTTTTTTTTTTCCAAACACCGTACAAATGTTAAATTCTGAATCTTCTTGTTTATGTAAAAGCCTGAAGTATGCGAACCTGCCAGTTCTCATCGTGCGCCAGAGCTCCCCACGGAGCGTATGCTGGAAACTCACTGACCTTTTACGACTGTAGCTGTATGCAGAATGGATTCAATGCCGCAGCAGGGCAGCGCGGCGCTCGTTGCGTTGCTCTATTATACCCATGCAGTGACAAAAACATTTTGGTGACGGTAAGACATTGTTAGTGAGACCTTGTAGTCATATATATCTGTATGAGAAAGGAATAGTAGAGTTAAGTTAGGACAGTGAACCAACCTGTAAATCCATGTTTAAAATGGCAACTGATGTATAGAAAGAATCTGTGGACTTTATAAGCTAGAATTGTTTGGCAGTGAGATGTGGATGTATTTATTAACCATACCAGAACCTTTAGCAGTACTTCAAACAGGTACTACACTACAGCAGTACAGTATGCCAGCATAATAAAGAAATGAAAAACCGTTTTCGTTGCTCTTTATTTTTGTCAAATTACAAAAACATGTCAACATAAAACTGCTTTTTGATTTAATCTTTACATTCAAAACATCTTGTTTCCTTACCTAGCAAGGAAACAAAACATCTACAAACAGGTTTCTTTAGCACAACTCTGCAAAAGTGCAAAAAAAATCTAAATTAAACATGCCCGCATCACACAAAGCCAAGCACATTATTTCCCCCACTTATTCTTCTATCCAGGTTACTTTACATGCAACTGGTGTCTATTTTGTACCATGACACATGGTACAAAATAGACACAATTTTCCTTTTCCACCCTGGGTTCCAGTAAGAGCACTTTTCTATCTGCTCTTCCTCTAGTCACTCTTAGGTCGTCCCCAGAGAAGGGGCTCTCTGCTGGGGCCGGTTACTGCTGATCCTCCCCGTCTACTTCCACACCTCCAAAACTCTCCCTCCTCAGTCTTTGGATCTCTGTGTTGAGCCCCAGCAGTGTCTGAGCAAGCTGGAGGTCCTGTGAGCGCATTTCCAGCTGCATGACAACAATGACAGAACTGAATCAGCATGTCGGCACTTATAATGTGGACACTAAGATGCAAAGACGGAGGGCCACGTGTGAGAGATAAGACAATAACTTTTTTTTTTTTTTGCCTATTTTCTCATTTAATTTAGACATTAATACACTACCATCGACATTACAGCTAATAACAACTGTTGCAAACTACAGTAAGTCACCAAGCTTACCAGTTCAGACCTCAGCCAGGTTATCGCGCCGTCTATCTGCGCCCTCCTCAGCTCTTCGTTGGCTTGGTAACTCCTGCCGATGCTGACTGGTCTGACAGTGGACCCGGAGTCTTGAGGATCTTCTCTGGGCTCTCCTGTCGCTCTGAAGGCATGAATCAGTTTGTTTTTAATGTTCTCCAGAACCATGGTGGACAAAGTATCCTCGCTGTGACTGTCCCGGTCCATGCCGAAGAGGGTATGAATGTGCAGGCAGTCACGTGTTGCTTCCCAGCACTTTCTGTGACAGAAAACGATCACATCAAACTTTTGGGATCTTCTTTTCTTCCTTTTCTCCTCTTCTTTTCACCCAACTAGATCTCCAGCTTATGAATCCGCTCTGGACCAGTCTTCCTCCTTCCCCTGTGTGAACAGGGCTCCGCAGAACAAGTTTCTGCACTTCTGCTCAGCAGCTGCAATCATCCCTTTGCCTGCCCAGAGTTGAACTGGCTTGTTTAGTCATTGTTACTATGGAGAAACAGTCCTCCGCCTGCATGCCCCCCTTCCACCGCCCCCTTCCTCCTTTCCGTAACACTAATAAGAATGGTGGAAGATCTCGGACAAAGACTATTGTTGCCTCCGAAAAGAACTGAAAAGACCCCTCCAACCACCGCCACCCCACCCCACCCACCCCCACCTTTCCCCCCATTCTCTCTCTTTCTTTTTCTCAGTCAATCCCGCCCCCACACAATTCTAGTGTGAGAAATCTGTTGTGAGCGAGCTCTCATTTGGACAAAGTGCCCATGTGTAAACCTGTGTGTGTGTGCGTGTTTGTTTGTGTGTGCGTGCATGTACAGCGCACGCAAAAACCATCACAACCCCCAGTGGACTTTTTCAGTGCTTCTCCCTAAATAAGACCTGCTTGTCAGCTTAGGAGACAGACAGGTTGGGCGAGGAGGGAGACAGTGCCTCAGTGTTCGCCGATTCAGAGGCACAAAGGCCATCCTACGGTGAAATATAACCAGGCCCTTTGTGCCCAAGTTAAGTCCATTCCCTGTGGGGTTTTGTGGGATGGTTTTTGGCAGCGAAGAGCAGTTTTCCCCCCTGACTTCTGTACAGAGATGTGATCGGGGTCTGATGTATTTTCCTGCCTGACTAATGGGCCTGGCTGTGAAAAGTGAGAGGACACATTTGGAGGGGACATAACACTCAGTCAACGCTTTCAATCACGCAGCTTTTTCCCAAGGTAGTTCTTTACTTCTAGGAAATATTTTTGTCTTTTTTAGGTGCTTTGTCATAGGAAACAAACCCAAGCAGGGTGTGTGTTAGTGTGTGTGAGCGAGAGCGAGACCTTGCGGTGTCCAACATCATTAAAAAACTCTCAGCCAAGTTGTGCTTTACACTTTGACCATTAAACGAATGGCTTTTCTTTGCAATTCTGACATACAGTAATCTGTAAAGACGGGCGGATGAGCTTGTTGGACGGCGTCAGACAGAGCGGTGCACTTGTCAGAGCTCATAAGATGTGAGCTATGACTCCATTTGTGCAGAGGTCTGTGAAGCGTGAGAGGAGGTTGGAGGGATTGGGCCGTCAACCTCGAAGGGCAGGGAAGCAGGGTGACACGTGATGAAAATGACAGACACAAAACAAGCTGCCCACCAAACAGAGTGAGCCTCAGGTGGTGGGACAGAGGGACTGAGTGGTGGAGAGAGTATCCGGATCCTTTACTTTAATTTTTAACTATTTAACATAGGACTACAACTAATTTCTATTTTCATCATGGATTAATCCAATTATGGATTAATCCATAATGATTACTTTCTCGATTATTTGATTAATTGTTTAAAAAGAGTGAGGAATGCCCATCACAATGGGCAATTGTGATGGGCTCCTTCAGATTTCTTGTTTCGTCTGACCAGTAGTCAAACCTTTAATTTATTCAGTTTACTACAATTTAAGCCAAAGAAAAAGCAGCAAATCCTCACTTTTGAGAAGCTGAAACCATTTAATATTATGCTGTGCAATTCTGCATAAAAAATGACTTGAACAATTTATAACTTGTTAAAATAGTTCTAATTTCCTGTGAATCGACTAATCCATTTATCGACTCATCGTTTCAGTTCCAGTTTTAAATACTGTTGGGTAGTTTAATCTATATCAAAACATCCTATTTTATAAGTTCTCCATATGTTTTGTACGCCATCTTAATTTATGAAGTAACAAGTAACTCCACCTATCAAGTCAACATAGTGGTGTACAATATTTCCCACCGAATTGCAGCGGAAATGCCTCAAATCTTACTTAAGTCACTTTCCACCACTGGTGACTACAACAAACTTGTCTCCTAAAAATTCCGTTTCGATATTAGTAAATAGTTTTCCCAGTTACGTTGTGGTGTAGGTAACATTTTATTAGGTGTACAAAGTACAGGACTTTGACTCCAGAGTCCTGTCTGTGGTTGGGTTTAGTGCAGCAAAGTTGGGGAACAATTGTGGTTTTGGTTAAATGTTAATAAATATGTTGTGTCTCAAGTCACTGTGAACATTTTCTGCATTAAACAAGAACACGATCTTCCAAAAATTTTTAGAAAGATTAATGAGGATGTGGTCACTACATAAGGATATAGTATTTCAAAATCAAATATTTTGGTGGAAAACAAATGAAATATGTTGTCAGTGAACAATTTACTTGGCACATACAATAATTAACAACATTTCTTTGTGTTTTAGTAGAAGACCAGCCGGCATTACACTTCCTTCAAAGAATATTTGCTGTTGCCAATTATTTGTCTATAAAAGTAATTTCTAGGAGACAGGATTGTAACTTCAGATACAGTTAGGAATATATTTTTGCACAGAAAGAGGGCTGCGGATTTTGTTATTTTTATCACTTACACTTAAATTGCATTAACAAGGGATCTTTTAATGGCCACTATGACCACGAGGAATAATTACAACAAGTAATTTTTTTTCAGAGAGACTTGAAAAAAGTGTGAACCTATCCTTCAAGGTTCGGGAGAGCTTGCGGTTTTAGTTAAATGCTAACAAACACATTGTGATTCAAGTCACTGCCGTCTTTTTTCGCAAGGTTAGATTCTGCAGATGTTTAATGAAAAATAAACTGTGTTAATGGACTGGAAGGGTTCGGCCCAACTGTTTAAATTAAATTATAGTAATTACACGGACGGAAAAAAATTTATTATGTTAACTCAAACTTTTTCAAGTATGGTAATTAAACATTTGGGAGCCATTATTGTCTTGAAAAGAAATTCCTCCAATAAAGTCCTAACACAGTCAATGTGATTTTTCTCTCCACTGAAGAGCTTCTTCCATTTTACACCTGATCATGCTTGTTATCTGAATGGTGTGTTACCTTCGAGACAACATTGCTGCCTCCTGGAGGTACTTTCAGCTAATTGCAGCGCTTTACAAGAATGGTATTCCATTGCTTTTTTATCACCTCCGCCAAGGAGGTTGTGTTTTCACCCGAGTATGTTTGTTGGTTTGTTTGTTTCTGGGTGTGTTTGTCAGCAGGATTAGACAAAAAATACTGAACCGATTTGCACTGCATTTGGTGGATGGATGTGGCATGGCACAGGTAAGCACTCATTAAATTTTGGTGCAAATTTGGATCATCTACAAGGAATTCAAAACATTTTTCTCTGAAGTCTGGTGTGTGTTGTTTGACATTTCCTTTGGCAGAGGTCTGCACTCTACTGAGTGCAATTCTAGTTTAATAGTTTTGTGTGCATTTACATTTATATAACTTGTACTGGCATTCATCCAAATGGAGAGCATTTTCATTCACAGCATAAGCTGGTTCAAAGGGGGGGATAACTCCGTCTGACAGATCAAGTTGGCATACAGTGTTTCACTGTTTGACTGTTTTATTTCCCCTTTAGATGGACAGTCAACTCAGTCAATTTAATTTTAACAGTAAAGCTGGGTAGTAGAGACGAAGACAGCGAACAGGAGAAACTTGAGAGGAAGCCAGCAAAGACTGTCGGTTTGTTTGTCGGTTTGTTTGTGAGCAGGATGACACAAAAAGTCCCGAACTGATTTGCACCAAACTTGCTGGAGGGATGGGGCATGTGCCTGGGAAGAAAACCCATTCATTTTTGTTGCGGATCTGGATCAGCTACTATGAATTGGAATTTTTTTCCTCTGAAGTCTTGTGCATGTCCTTTGACAGTGGCCTTGGCGGAGGTCTGCGCTCTACTGAGTGCCATTCTAGTTTTTACTGTTTCTACCCAGAGTCAGCTTTAGACTGACAGTGGAAATACCGAAAAGAAAATAGAAGATACTGAAGATAACGAAATCAGTTGATGATGTTTAGTCTTAGCTTAAAGCTGCTGAACCTGTGGCTGATTTATTTTTCGTGTTTCTGTGCTGTGTGAAGGCTGTTCTTCTCCCGCAGCCTGAGGGACTGCAGTAACCAGTCCTCTGTCAGCTGAGCCGGTACTGGTGTCACATGAGCAAAACTACTGTTCTTCCTGTAGCGCCCCCGGTCTGATGTGGCCCGTTAAAGCAGCTGTAGGAGCAGAGTTGTTCCAGCAAAACACACTACAGATATAACACTTTTGAACCAAAGTTTCAAAGTGCTTTAAAGACACAAGAGTGAAATATACATGTGGGGAAACACTATTAGACACTATAAGAAAACCTTCACTTTAAAGTGTTATTTATGATTCTGCAGACCCTCTGCTCCACTCTAAAAGAAATATTTACAGATTTATATACCCTGTTTACGCCACTACATTGATTTGACAGCTTTAGTTACTTGTTACTTTGTAGATTTACAGTATATTTTACATCCAAAACATATGCTCCGCTCTGAAGATATGATCCATTACTATGGATGTGATGACCCCACAGTATAAAATAATTACAACTAGCCCCGACTCAACCAGCTGCAACATTAAAATACTGCCAACATATTAATGCATCAGTATAATGTATTACTATGATATTTTGGCATGTAACGATGTAAAACTCTGAAAAGGGGCTATTCTACTTTTGGTAGGCTATGTAATTTGCTACCAATACTCCTGTACTTTTACCTTAAACTGGAAAGAGTAGGAGAAGGCCATTTAATGTCGTGGTATTTCCATAGATGAAAAGTAACTATGTACATCTACTCGAGGGCTGTAATTAAGTACATTTATTATGTACTTCCACTTTATTTGAGTATTTCCATGTTGTGTTACTTTATACTTGCACTGCGCTGTATTTCAGAGGGAAATATTGTACTTTTTGTTCCACTACATTTATCTGACAGCTATAGTTACTAGTTATTCTGCAGATTAAGGTTCATGGGAGACATATAGACATGAAGCATTGTTACATGTTTCCAAGACTCAATGATGAACAGAAAAGTCTTTATAAGATTATACAAGAGGTTTTTGCAGGTTAAACGGCCCCCGAAAATGCTGCTTTTACATTAATGCATCAGTGAAAGAGGACTTGTAAAGCCTCCCTTTGTTACTGTAAATACATTTCACTGTTAATGTACTTTTACTTAGCTAAGATTCTGAATGCAGTGCTTTTTTTTTTACTTGTAATGGAGTCTGACTACTTTTACTTTCTAGGGTCTGAACTCCTCATCCACCACTGACAGTAGACAGGTGGGAGTGAGCACAGGTGAAAAGCTCAGCCCCCCTCCCCAAAACAGACACACACACACACACACACACACACACACACACACACACACACACTAGCACCACTCTCCGGATCCCGCTGAGGTTTTTTCAAACCGTCCAATCTCTGGACGGTGGTGGAGGAGGAGGAGGGAGACAGGGCGCCATCTTGTTTGTTTTAGTCGGAGGAGGAGGAGGAGGTGGAAACACAGCCACCAGCAGCGGCTGGCAAAACGGGAAAAACACAGAACGGCTAACCGGTGAGTCAATTTGTGTTTTCCGTGACGGTGAGAAAATCAGAAAGGGCAATTGTCGTTACATATCTGCATATCTACATATATATATCTATATACTGTATATAATATTTATATATATAGATATATAGATAGATATATATAATATATATTAATATTGGGGATGGTCAACGGTTAATGCGGTTTAGGCTAATATACCTGTAACGTGTACCGGTTGCTAGGGCCATCCACCTTTCGATGACATTACAAGGTGGCAGTTGCAGGTACAGCACCGTGCTGCCGGTACCTTTTTTTTTTTGTTTTTTTTCTTTTTTACTCACCCGACGGACGCGTCCCGCCGCATTTTGCCTCCACGGGCATCTCGGAGGTTCACAGACGCGGATTCAACCCCGCATGTTTATTCATGGCATGCAGGCCACAGGACGTGCAGCGCCGTGTAAACGAATCATCTCCGGCAGGGGCGGTTTTAACGTCAGCTGGGGCGCGGGGCTTAGTCCAGAAATCTTGGAATGAGTCTGGGGTCAAGCCTTGATCTATTATTATCATTATCATTATCATTATTATTATTACTATTATCATTATCATTATTATTTCAAACCCATACACACTGTTAACTATCAAAAAAAAAAACCAAACAGCTCACTTCTTTAATCTACACTGGCAGGGCCACTTTCTCTGTACCCCTCCACAGTCTCGTGAAAACCAGTACAACACCCCTTCCGCAAGTTCAACGTTTAGGAGGATTATGATGTTCATTTCCTGCTGACACCATCGGAGTTGACGAAAGTGTGTTTCAGGTTCTCATTCTCACGTTTGCCAGTGGGCAGGACGAAACACTAGGAAACAGCTCTCAGTGTAATACAGTGCAGCTCAACAGGGCTGCAAAGTGCAACCCCAAGTCAAGGTGTCAATCAAAACTGAACGTTACCATCCTTGTAAGGGGCAGAATTTTTATGGGCCGGGCTGTTGCGTTGGATTGCATTAGATTTTACAGGTGTACCTGGTAAAGTGGCCCTAAAGTGTGTGAAACTGATAAACAAAGCTATATTTTAAACAAGACGCTCCTAACCTGTAATCTGACTGAACTGCCATTTTATTTCGGTCCAGGGAAACGGTAAAGGCGGCGTGCCTTGTGGAACGATGAAATTCGATAAGAAAAATTAACATCATTTAAAAAAGGCACCTAAGCACACTCTTAGAAAATCACACTCTTAGGTAATGGTAAATGGGCTGCACTAATATAGCGCTTTTCTAGTCTTATCGACCACTCAAAGCGCTTTACACTACTGCCCCATTCACACACACGTTCATACAGCGCTCTTTTCTATACATACTGCGCTTTCCACACACACACACACACACACACACACACACAGCAATGATACATCTTAGAGTAAAAATAGCAACTATTATAGTTTTGAACAGATTTTCCAGCCACTGTTTGAAACAAGAGCTAATAAATAATTGTCAGCTGCCACTGAATGAAACAAAACGGCACACCTGTGGGGCTCTGCTGTCCGGCGGCGCTCGTTGTTGTTTGGCATCCGTGGGACGGGGCGAATCGGGCAGACTCAGACCGGGCAGGAGAACTATGCTGTGGCTGGCAGCGACCTCAACAGTATCCTCACTATCATCCTTACCAGGGGCAGCGTTCAACTTTCCGAGACAGTTTAATGTCCATGACTTGCTTTCTAACATACTGTTTGTGTTATTTTTCATGCTGCCAACTGACGATACAAATTTGAGTGAAAACTTAAAGCTTTTACAACTTAGTTCTCAGTAAACATAAATTTCCCGCATTCTTTTTATTTAACTTGTTTCATTTTGATGGCTTGACCATCAGAGCATGAGAACTGGTCACTGGAAACTCGCACAGCTTTTGCTCCACTGACAGGCACTGACCAAAAAACACTGCACGGGGGAGGGTCTCCGTTTTTTGGTTCCGTCAGCGCTTTTCTCCGGCCATTCAGTGTAAAACCCACTGGTTCCTATGAAGCTGCGATCTGAGTTTGGTGCAAAAAAAAAATGCCAAACGTGATGAACAGTCAAAGATTCGGGGCCCAGGCCCCATATTAAAGCCCCTGGCGACACATGTGATCACAGGACTGAGCAAAAGACAACAAAAACCGAGTATACTGTATGAAAAGGCAGGAGTTTAAAGGGGCTAAAGGTAACAAACAATGGCGAGGATGATGAGCTATTTTGCAGTCCTTACCTTACCAACACCTTGACAAAAAAAAAAAGGAGTTCAAAAGAAAATCTACAGCTACCAGTTACTTTTAAGACTGATTAATCTGCAGATTATTTTCTTGATCAGACAGTCAACTTTTTTGTCTATAAATTTACAAAAAATATCGAGAATGCCAGTTAAAATTTCCCACAGCTTAAGCTGATCTATTTTGGTAGCTTGTTTTATTCGACCAGCAGTCCAAAACCCAAAGATGTTCAAGTTATTATCATATATGACAAAGAAAAGAATCAAATTCTCTCACCTGAGAGACAATTTGAGAGAGAGATTTTTTTTTTTCTTTTTGCGATCGATTAATCATCGCAGCTCTAAAAAAAACAATAAGGACTGGAAGGGTACAATAAGAACACCCTGCCAAACCCCTTATTTAAGTTTGTGATGGTCAACAGTCAGGAGGTGGAGCAAGAGGCGAGCTCATTCAAATATCTTGGCACTGTTTTGGATCAAGCCTTCACCTTTTCTGAGCATGTGGATTACATTTATAAAAATCACCAACAAGAAACTTTCTATTGCACCAACTGAGGAGCTTTGAGGCTGGTCAACACATTTTCAACAGAGGGTATCAGTCCCTCATAGGAAGTGGTCTTGCCATCAACATTGTGTCCTGGTTGGAATACCTGGCTAACAAAAACAACCCCACACTCTTCAGAACAGTCAAACATGGATGTGCAATATCCGGCTATAAACAACACCGTGTCAAAGGGGACACAGAAAATATATCTATGCAATATCATTGATCCCACTTGCCATACACGAGTTAAACCAGTAATGAATGAAAATGTCAATATTGTTCTGATTCTCATGTACCTGGAACTTTAGTTCTTAAATTGGTCTTAAATAATTTAAAATTATTTCGAATCATTTTTAGTAATTTATTCCTTGCTTTAGGAAGTTGCATCTAATCGTATTGAAATGTTTGTGATTTGATTTGTGTACTGGAGGGAGTTAAGGTTTTGGGAGGTTCCCCTCTCACCCCTCAGTTTAGGGCCCTGGCAGGATCATAGTTCACAATCCTGATGGCTTTGCGGAAGAAGCTCTCCCTGAGACTTTGCGTGCTGGTTTTGAAACAGCGGACGGGCTTGCCCAACTGTAGTAGGAGGGTAGGGGTCCCGCATAAGACGGGGTGTCCTGGCTGTGCACCACCTAGTGGACAAATACAGCATACAGCTGAAGGGGGTGTGTTGAGATGATGTTATGTTCACCCAGTTGCACCATAGTCTGCATGGTTACGTGGTCCTTTTTGGGACTGTTGCCATGCCAGGCAATGGTTTAGAAAAGTCTCAATTAATCAGCGTTCACCCTGCCATGACAACAATGTCTGCATCTTGAAAAGCTCAGACAGCACAGTGAATGTGTCCTTTCAGCTGTCATGCTTTGTTTAACTTTTCAGAGTTGAGATTTCAATCATATCCAGAATGTTGTTTCTCCCTTTGTGTTGTTTCCTCTCTGCAGGCCCGACTCCCTCCCCCTTTCCCCTTTCCCTTGTGGTGAGAAGTCGCTGAGACAATGTTTTACGCCCACTTTGTCCTCAGCAAACGTGGGCCGCTGGCCAAAATCTGGCTGGCAGCCCACTGGGACAAGAAGCTGACCAAAGCACATGTGTTTGAGTGCAATCTGGAGAGCAGCGTAGAGAGCATCATCTCACCCAAGGTAGCGTCTCGCGGTCCTCACTGTCACACCTCCCTGTCACTTTTTAAAGGGGACTGTGTGTTTGTGTGTTATCGCTTTGCCTTGAACGAATGGACGTGTTGATTTATAGCAAGTTATCATATAATTTCAAGGTGTGTATTTGTGTAATTGAGACTCAGGGCTCAAAACTGATTAGCTGATCCAATAAAAAAAATTGTATCATGTATTTTAAACATTTACTGTTGTGAGACACATGTAACAATGTCAGGTTCAGCATCGGAATTTGAAGCAGTTAGACTTTTAGCATTAATACCTCCCTGTATTTTTAAGTGCATCAAGGTAGCTTTTACCCTCAGGCTTCACATCCAAAGATAGCTTTGTGTCATCTGGTGCTGAAACGTCCTGATTTACTTAGACTTAGACAAATGAATTCATTAACAGAAAGCTAATCTTACAATTTCTGTAATTAATAATAGTAGTTTTTTAAAAGTAAAACTAACAAGCAGTTGCTGGTTAAAGTCTCACAAAGGCAAAGCATTGGTTAAATATTTTATATCATATATCATATCATATAAAATTTACAATATTCTAACAGATTTTTCTCTGGATATACCTCTTGTCATTACTTTTACAGGTAAAAATGGCTTTACGAACGTCAGGGCATCTGCTGCTGGGGGTGGTGAGGATCTACCACAGGAAGGCCAAGTACCTGCTGGCAGACTGTAACGAGGCCTTCATCAAGATCAAGATGGCATTTAGACCAGGTTGGGGAAAAAAATGTTACTCATAATTCCAAACTGGGCTTCAAAACCATCAGCGGCGACCGATTCTACGTTTTCCTTATTTGGAGATCGAAGCCTTTCTCTTGTCCCTTGAGAAATACGATATTCAGTTTTGTTCATGTTATATCTTCATCTGTGGCAGTACAAATGAATCAGACACTCATAAACAAACGAGCAGGGTTTATACATATTTGCATCTAAAATGAGAGCATGCAGCAAGTTCTTCTGATACATGTTGGCTGTCAAAGAAACAGGAGAGACTGCACGTTTTTACGTCACTGTTATCAAACTACGCCTGGTTCATCGCTGCCACTTGAGATATGTCACATGCTGTAACTCTTTCCTTACATTTCCGTGTTTCAGGTGTGGTGGATCTTCCGGAGGAGAACAGAGAAGCCGCCTACAACGCTATCACACTACCAGAGGAGTTCCACGATTTTGACCAGCCACTGCCAGACCTCGAGTGAGTCCTCTATCGGTCTACTTTCGTCATGAGAGAACATTAGGTAGAAATACACTAGAAACTAAATTGAAACGCAAAAAAAATCTGCGCGCACCACAGTGGTCAAAACAAATGCAACATTTCGTTTTTGTTCTTATTATTTTCTTGGGCGTTTTTCTGCCTCTATTAGATAGCGACCAGTATAGAGATGACTGTAAAAAAGAGGATAGAAAGACTGGGAATGAGATGGAACAAAGGTTATGTCAACAGGGATTTTCCAGTTCACGGTCGGCCCTAGGTCACCATGGCTCCCCACAGCTGTTGTGTACATACACTGGACATTTTTGTGTCCACAAACATCAACTGCAGTTTTCTTTCCAATATATTTCTGCCTGATTATTCATAAATATTCATGCATGTTTTCTTTTCTTCAGTTGGAAGAATTTTTGTGATGGCTCTTGCCCTTGCTCTCGAGCTGCATGTATAACCCATTTGTATATTCTAGAAAATGTAGATAATAAATGACAAATGTTAAAAGAGACAAAATGGATGGATTGACAAGCACTTCAACACCAATTGACTCCTGGAAGGAACTGAATAAGCTACAAAGTGTGGATTTATTTCAGCAGCACATTTCATTTTTCATCTTTTCCACTGCTCGCACATAAATTACATTAGAAGAGAAGTGCTGTAAATACAAGATAAATATTGAATGACTGTGTGGATTTTTGTTGTTTTTTTTTTTTCCAGTGATATTGACGTGGCTCAGCAATTCAACTTGAACCAAAGCAGAGTGGAGGAGATCACCATGAGAGAGGAGGTGGGCAACCTCAATCTGCTGCAGGACAATGACTTCGGTAGGCTGCTTCTTCTGAGCATGCGTGCTTTTGTTCAGTAATGTCATATTTGACAGTCACATTTTTAAACAGCAGGAGCTTCCATGTAATCCCACAGCTTTATCCTGTCACAAATGAAAAGCTACACAGAAGGATTTTAGGAAAAATACTAAGTGAAAGGTGGCTTTTTTTGAGGTCCACCAGCAACAAGCAGTTCAAACACTCTGGATGTTTTTTCTGTTGTTAGTTGACAGTGTAACGACCTCCACTCGCCTACATTCTACATCATATCCTGTAAGAACACACATTTCTGTTGTGCAGCTGACTTCGGGATGGACGACCGGGAGATGATGCGGGAAGAGAGCGCGTTCGAGGTGGACATCATGGGAACATCAGCTTCCAACCTGCTGCTGGAGGCTGAGGGCGGAGCTAACCAGATGGCCGACAAGTCCAACCACCTGGAGTACGACGACCAGTACAAGGACGACTTCGGAGACAACCCCATGGAGACCAATGAGGGAGGCATGCTGGGTAAGACCCAGATCCAGATTTCAGTTTTTTGACATCTGTAATGATACTGGTTTTCCTCAGACTAGCGGCTCAAACAGTAAAATTAGCTTATTTTTCTGTGTAGTGGACAAGCTGCTGAGTAACGAGGATGGAGGTGGCATATTCGACGACCCTCCTGCCATCACAGAGAGTGTGATGATGCCTCAGGACCACGGAGACGACGACGATGACTTTGACGCTCTTTCAGGTCAGTTCCGCAGATAATCTCGCCACTGGACCCTGAACAAATTGTTGTTTTACTTTTGTGTTGCAGCAGCTTGCGTTGGACACAGTTGAAATTACAGTGCATTTGCCTCCACATAAAATATCCATCGCGATGAGTGGCTGTTATTGTGTGTTGTTAGCGGGAGCCCCGGATAGTCCAGACTCTGGCCCGACAGAGCCCCTACCAGCCATGGCAGACCAGACAGAACAGACCACCCTGGTTCACAACGAGGAAGAAACCTTCGCCCTGGAGCCCATAGACATCACAGGTAATGCCGCTGACACTGTACCTGCCAGGGTTTTGCTGAAATTCCACTATGAATTTCCCTCAGAAAGCAATTAGCACATGCTGTTCCAGTTCATTTTTAATGGGTTTCCTTCCCTTTCCATAAAGATCTGAACATCTCGATCATCTCGAACATAGATGTGTGACAAAAGTACCAGATCAGACAGGTGGCGGTACGGATACAAAAATCAGAGACAAGCAACAGATAGAAAAAGCTAACATTATCTTGTTAAAAATGATCATGTGTATTTGGTAATTCTAGTGTCTTGCTTTCATACATAAACGAAAAATTGTCTCGATAAGTTCTGAATAGAAAAGTAGTTTTTCCAATCAATGATAACAGATGAATACAGTAGATTTTATTTGTAATTTTTTACAAATAAAAACTGCAGTGTACAATTACAGAATTTATTTTTTTGTCTATGTAAGAACAATGTTTTTATAACCAGACATGTTGTTTTTGCACCAAATATCAGAGCTACTTTGGTTTGCACTGGTGTTTTATCTCTGTCTGCCTGCGGCCTGTGCAGTAAAGGAGACAAAGGCAAAGCGTAAGAGGAAGCTGATCGTGGACAGCGTGAAGGAGTTAGACAGTAAAACCATCCGTGCACAGCTGTCTGACTACTCTGACATTGTTACCACCCTGGACCTGGCACCCCCCACCAAGAAGCTGATGATGTGGAAGGAGACCGGAGGAGTCGAGAAGCTTTTCTCCTTGCCTGCTCAGCCTCTCTGGAACATTAGGCTGCTCAAGGTAACAGAGATGGAAAATTATTCAGGGATTATAATACGCAGAGGTATTGTGTTAGCAGTCACACACCTTACAGAATTAAAATACTGTATCCTTCTGACTCTTTGCTTCCTCTCCTTTTCTCTCTCTAGATGTTTACAAGGTGTCTGACACCGCTGGTCCCAGACGAGCTGAGGAAGAGGAGGAAAGGTGGAGAGGCTGACAGTCTGGATGAGTTCCTCAAAGATCTGGAGAATCCAGAGGTGCCCAGAGAGGAGACTACAGGGCACCAGCAGAGGGACATCATGGGTGAGAAATGGCTTCTTGTGGACAGTTATGCCTGATGTATTTGTCGAAACTCATAGCAGAAACAGTATGGATATTTTAATTTTCATGTGCTACACGTTTTTTCCTTTCTTTGGTGTGGGTTGGACTTGTTGTTGTGCTTGAATTTGGGTTGTTTATGGCTTGGTATGGAATTTGTAAGGTGGCAAAAGTGGTGACAATTTTTTTCCTTTCACCAATGGTAATTTGTGGAAGTTTAAAGCCAGTTTGCACAAAGTATTTTTAAAGGAGATTCATCAGCTGACTTCGAGTAATTGATTCTCTATTCAGTGGGAAGATCTCAAAAAAAAAAATTCTCAGTGACAATGAACTGACACCTCCATTGTTCTTGGGCACAAAAAAACATATTTTGTCAATGTCAGATTTTCTATTCGCGTGTCCATTTGCCTTCCAGACCAGACCATCATGGAGGAGGCCAGTGTGCTTCAGACTTCAGCTGTAGAGGGCAGCAGGACGACGCTGGACGAATCAGTCATGCCCCCACCATCTTCCCAACGAGGCCTGAAACGCAAATCCCAGGAAACTGAGCCTGCCCTGCCTGTGAGTACAGATGTCCCCCTAGTAGTAGTGTCTGTATATATTGAAGCACCCATCCTTACACCTATAAGACTTCTCCACATCTGATATCACCCCATATTAAATGTCAGGACTTCTGTAACTCTACTCTGTTCACTCTGCTTTTTTTAAATTTTGCCTTCCTTATACTCTTCACTCTTTTCTGTTGCTCTGCTGTCTCTTTGTCCTCTCTAAAAAACCCTCCCCCAACCACCACCCTCCACCATCTCTGTATCCTCTTACAATCTTTCCTCTAGATGGGAGCTTTGGACCAGCAGCAGCAACAGCAGCAGCAGCAGCAGCAGCAGCAGCAGCAGCAGCAGCAACAGCAGCAACAGGGCTCCGGTGCCTGTAATGTGCCCCAGCAGCTGGAGGCGTCGTCCAATGTGGATTTGCCCCCAGAGGAAACCACCGCCACTAACATCAGCCAGTTGATAGAGTTGGACCTGCTCGCCGACAAAGACAAGAAGAAGAACGATGAAGACTCTGATGAAGAGGTGAGGTAGAGATCCATAAAAACTTGTACAGTACACTTGTAATATTATTTTTTAGTATCTAAGCGTACATCCTTTTAACTGAGCATGGACACACACTCATTGTCTCCAGGACTTTACAGTAGGTAGCATTTATTAGTATTTACAACAGTGTTTTTCCTGTGTCAGGAGGAGGAGGCGCAAGGAGGCGACCAGGACCAAGAGGAGAGGAGGTGGAACAAAAGAACCCAGCAGATGCTTCATGGCCTACAGGTGTGTATATGTTCACATCTTAGTAGAAGAAGCCGAAAAACCGGATGACATCTTGTTGCTACAACTTATAGGAATTTGTTTTTTTTAATGGTGTTGCCTGCATTACTACGTACAAAAAGGCGGCTGTGCAGGCTTATGTTTTATCAGGTTTTTCTGGATTTTAATTACGATTTTGTTCGTTTTATTATGCATTCGTGCCAGTAACGGTCCGTGGCTGGAGGCACTGTGCCATTCTTGTGAACCCGATGTCAAATTTGGCACAAACGCTCGCTTGGACTCAGGGATGAACTGATGAGATTTTGGTGGTCCAAGGTCAAAGGTCACAGTGACCTCACTAAATACGTTTTTAGCCATAACTCAAGAATTCAAAAGAGAACAACAGCAAGACGACAAACAAGAAAACAAATTAAAAGAAAATAACTTGAATATATATATAAAATGTACATTAAAAAATAAAAAATACTAAGTGAAATTGAATATATAATAATTCTAGATTTTAAAAAAAAACACATTACTGGTTTACATGAGTTAATTCTATGTATCTAGTCAGTATTAAGGCACTTATTTGTATTGTATTTGCACTGGAAGCAGAGGTGTATTTCGTAACTTCCACTACCATCTGCAGCTTAAAGTGAGAGCAGCAAGTGAGGATGCAATAATACAACAGTTTATATTGATTAATAGCACAGAGATCACTGCCCACTCCCAGTAGATGTAGCTAACCACACTACTTGAATGCCTTTAGAGTACACTTTTAAATGACGACATGCAAAATGCCAGAGCCTTCCCTTCCCTGACTCTCTCTCTCTCACCTTGGCTCAGAGGGTGATGGCCAAAACAGGTGCCCAGTCGGTCAGCTTGCTGGACCTGTGCAGGAACAACAACAGGAAGCAGGCGGCAGCCAAGTTCTACAGCTTCCTGGTTCTGAAGAAGCAGCAGGCGGTGGAGCTGGTCCAGGAGGAGCCTTACAGCGACATCATAGCTACACCTGGACCTCGCTTCCACATCATCTAGAAAACACTCAACTCTACAGGGAGAAAGAGGGAAGAAGAAAAAAAAAAAACTCTACTCTGTACTCCTTACATTTGGTCAACACAACACTGTCTGCGTGTTAAGGTTTATTTATTAACTTCAGTTTGTTAACTTTGATTTGGGTATGATGTGGAGTTTGGTTTTTGTGTCCCGGTGATTTTTTTTTTTTAAATCCTCTGTCTGCAATACTTGTCAAGCAGTGATGGGAGGAAATAGGACTCAATAACATGGTTGGATCATTAAGAGATTCATTCCTTGAAAAATTCCACAGTAAGGAGGATGATTGGAACTCCAAACAATGATTTTCATTTTATTTTTATTAATTAATTAATCAATTAATTAATTTTATCTTGTTTTATTACTAAGACTCACTTTATTGCTAAAATAAGTATGAAGTTAAATTTAAAAAAAATTCTACTGTATATGCAGTAGAATTGTTGCTTTCTACTCATTTTATGCACTGGTATGGCACCAAATTTAAAAGGAGTATATTTTAAGATATGTTTACAGTGGGAGTATGTGTTTACACAGCGATAACCCAATCAGCCATGTTACTTGGATACTCATCTCTCCCACTACTGCAGGAAAAAGATCTCATCTGAAGGTTTTTATGTACACAGACATTAACCAAAAGGAGCATGCACTATATCCAGTTTCTGCAGAGGACAATTAAACAGTTACTAAAGTAGTGATTTACAGACTCAACCAGCAATTAATCATTATACAACTGTAGCGTAGCACTTTAAGCATTACAAGTCCAATTTGTGTATTTGCAAATGCCTTGCTTGTGTCAGACTGTTTATGCCTCACAAGAGTCAGCAAAACTATAGTTGTGTCCCAAATCTGTACTAAACACTAATTATAAGCAGGATTTGAGTATGAAGTGTGCTCAGACAAAATAAAGTATACGCAAAACAGTTAGTATGTGTACTAAAAAACGTCACATTTTTGATGGTTGCTGTTCTTGTACACTACTCTCCTACAATGCAGTTCAAAGAGGAAATGGAGAAGCTTCTCACAGCTTGAAAATAATTTAAACTCAATAGTGGATGGTGGTGAAACAGCTTTTGAACACCCCAGAAAACATCAAAAATACTAACACTGGATAACGGAAAAACACTTTGCTGTCTCTGTTATGTTTAATTGGCAGTGGCATTCAAGTCAGTTTGATTGATGTCTGATGACACATTGTATCAATTCCTGTATAAAATAGTTAAGTGTGCTGATTTCTTGCAACAACAAAAAAAAAACTATGAAGTTAAGTATATAGTCCATACTATATATAATTAGTATGTAGTATTGAATTGGGACAGTTTATAAAAAATATCTTCAGAGTTTTGACTTATAGATGAATTAAACATCATTGGTCTACCATATGTGCATGCTCTGTCCTGAAATATTTTATTAGAGTGGGATTGCTCCAGAAACTACTCTTTATTGCTGTCTTGCTCTTTTACTCTTAAAATGACTTGAAGTATGTGACACAGATTCCTTTTATCCAGTGTCCCTTTTATATATGGATAATCATTTAGTTACAACTGGGTGACTTGGAGTGATGTATTGTCTTGATGATGAAGACTCCTCAGCTGTTGTGGTCTATTGCTGTTCCACAGTAACCTTCGACAGTGTAAGTCAAGTAGATACTCTGTTCAATATTCATTTAGTGTTGTAATATATAACAGTTATAAAGAATAAATTGTTTTTTAATTTAAAAGTAAAATTGATTTTTAATCTAAAGAATGACTTGGAAACCTGAAACTCGATCAAGTGAAGTCTGAGTGGACACATTCGGGATGTGTGTGTCATGTTTGGACTCTAAACTCGTCGTATGACAAAACATTACAGACTGAATCTAGTGGAAATAACAAATCACACAGCGTACAGTACAACCAAGCAGACCACCAAGTCATTGTGACTACACTTCATCCCTGTTCTTCTGCAAAGACAGCTGAATGCATCGTTTTTGATATCCACTTCCATATAAACCGAACATCATGTTATGTCTGAGTGCATCTTATATTTAAAACTATGTGCCTGTAAACCTGCTTTTTTATTTTGTATAAAAGCCAAGACAAATCCTCTCAATCTCAAAGTTATTGCTATGTTTCTGAACAGTTTCAGTCCCATGCCCGCAAGCCCCGGGTCTAGGAAACTTGCAAAACCTTTCAAAATAAAACAAATACCGTGAGCAGTATTTTAAAATGGAATTTTGTGTAATAAACATTCATTTGTTCTTTGTGGTAACATTGGAACAACAGACCAGAAGTTAATGTGTAGAGTGTAATTATTTTAGATTGGGATTATATTAAACGTCAACATCTTTGACATCTTCAAATAATATTTATGCAAGAAACAAAATGGCTTAAGTCTCTGTCTTCCTGCCATATTATGTATTTGTAACTACAGGAGCAGACATGTTATCTCCTCCCTCCGTCTTTCGTTTCTTGTGTCGACTTCTTTTCCTCTTCTCCCCCTGCTCTGTCTTCTTCAGCGGCGGTGTCGGCACTCCCTTCGTCTTCTTCTTCTTCTTCAGGCAGCTCAGAGGGTTCGGATTGCTCTGTTTCCTCTTCCTCTTCTTCCCTCGCCTCTCTCCGTCCCTCTGGCCGATGCCCTGCTCCTCCTTCAGGCTGCGGATGCTCTGCTGCTGGGCCGGGCTCACCAGCTCCCCCAGCTGGACGGCCTGGACGTGGTCGAGGGACGCCTGGCTGGGTTTGTCCAGCACGATGGTGTTGAGGATGATGTAGAGGAGGGGAACGCCGGGGATCTTCTTCAGGCCTGTGGTCACTGTGTGGTCCTACAGATCATACACAAACACACCAAATATAGTAGACTTGTGTAAGCGGAGACCAACTTTATACATGTCAGTAGTTCTTCATATGGTCCTAATTTAGTGTCTTCCTAAACTTGCAAATAATTATATGGCAATTCCTTAAGTGATATCTAATTGGTTTCCACTAATTTAGGAGATCCAGGGATTCATCGAGTTGATAAACACCTCATCCAAATGACAAGACCCACGAGAAGGAGTTCTCTCTACCTCTCATAGGGGCAAAACAAACGTTTTAAATCGATGATTCTCCCAGGGTTGATGTTGGTTCTACTCCCTTCCAATTCAGTGTTTCCCCACGTTTTTGGGCTGGTGGCCCCTTAAAATGAAGCAGGGTCTGCTTGCAACCCCTCGTCGAGTTGGGACCATTTTAATCAAAGAGTGACTGTCTCCACTAAATCTCTTGAGTTTGAATAACTGTTAAAGGCTGTTATTGCACAGCTTCCCTTTTTTCCCCATTTGACTAGTTCCTTACTCTGCACAGACTCCCTCCATCTACACTGCTTTCATGCGTACACCTGAATGTGACAAAAGCTCACACACTGTCTCTCTTACTGCTGGTGTATATGACCATTAGGTTTACTGGCAGACCTGCATGCAGTAAGTATGTTTTCATCCGTTTCTTTCATTTTTTTGATTGCTTTTAATAGTTTAAGTTCATTATTGGCAATTTTTTCAAAGAGACAACTTTTCAATACTAAACAGCAAGTTCTCATCCAGATAGGACTCTGAATAAATGCTTTATTAAAAGAGACATCATATGCTGGAGAGGTCAAAAAGATAAGCTTATATACACTGGATTTTGTGGTGCTGTTGAACTGTAACCACTTTTTACTGAGAGGTGTTTCTAATATTTTGACAACCACCCTCCAAAATGGTCAGAAAGTTAAATCGACACCGCAAAAAACAATCTAACAAAAACTGAATAATATAACCCTCATGAACATAGAATTGGCTGCAGGGCTGTTGTATTGTATTAGCTTTAGCTACATGTATCTGATACATTGGAAACTTGAGTGTTAAAACATGTAGACAGTATTGGCATGTTTGGAATGAGTCATTTCCAAACACAAAATATTGTCATTTCTCATTTCATTTACTCCTTTTCCTTGCATATAGTACAGAATATAACAAGCCTCCTCATGGTGGTGTTTGAGTGTGTGTAGGATCTCGTAGTGTTTACCTGTGTGGCTACAAAGTAGTGGTGTGGGTTTGTCTCCTCCAGCATGGACAGCAGACACTCTGAAGCAGGGACTGGGTTCTTGAAATGTGGACATTTCCTGACCTGGAACCTCTGCAGGATGATTTTGGCTCCATACAACTGTTTCCCCAGGGTCTCCAGTTCTTTCAGTGCACAGCTGAGACAAGAGAAAGGAAACAAACAAACAAACAAACACGCACGCACGCCCAAATAACGGGATATTAGATGAGGTGGGGCAGTACAATGTACCCAGTACAGAAGTACAGAAGTAAATCTGCTCACTTTGTGGTGCACAGCTGCACCTCCCCCATCAGGTACTTGGGCATCTGCTCTTTGATCTGGATCTTGTTTTTCAACGCCGCCTGACAAAAAGTCCCGTCAATGAGGATCTGAAAGGGTTCCCTGAAGTTGAAGTTGAATTTGTAGAAGCTGATGGTTTTCTTGGCTTGTTTCTGTCTCTTGATCTTCATGGCGGTTGGTAGGTAAAGTCAAAGCGCAGGTTGGCGAGTTAATGATAACTTTTCCTCCGCGTCAGAAAATACAAATAACCTTTAGCGCTGTTTTAAAATGTCCGTTGGAGTTCAAGATTTTAGTGGGTTATTTTCATACAAATTTTCAGTATCACTATCAAGAGACTTCAACATGGATATTGCTAGTGTACGAGACACGCTTGCGGTACTTACATTTCAGGGGTCCGGCCGGAAACACAATATGCTACAAATGTTCCGGTCTTTTAAGAGATTATCCGGCTGTCCTCTCATCTTTGTTTTGTTTTATTAAATGTCACATTGAGTTTCATTAGAAAAAGATGTATAGCTTAAAAATAAATACCAATTTGTTTTTAATGTGCTTTTCAAATAAATATGGTTCGGCATATTTTTATATCTCAAGCAACTAATATTAAGCTTGTATTACGGAAATTGTGGTGACACGTGTAGTCATATTATTATGGAAGACTAAAAAATGACCAATATCTCATAATAACGAATTAATATTTCATCATTTGACCCAAAATTATGACTTACTATCTCATAATTTTAAATTTAAAGACATAAAATAAAATACAATGAAATAATGCTCTCCAACAACAATACAAGATACACAATGAACACAACTGAACACAGCCAGGGGGGGCCCAAAAACGCCAGGCTTAATGCGTGTCAGCATGTTTGCGTTAATTTATCGAAAATTGTGTAGGACTCAACACGGGTCGGCTGACATGAGAGGGGCTTAAGGTGGGTGCCCTGCGCGGAGAGTGTCAAAATATAAAAATCTAGTTTTAAGACTTTCATTATTTCATTTTTTTTTTAAATGTAAAGATTGTCTTATTGAACAACTGGTTGAAACCTCCTGTCACACACACTAAAGGATATCCTCTCTTATTTAACCTAGAGGGGATAAGACAGTACGACCTTAAATTTAAAAGGATGACGTAAACTGTAATTGTAATTTGTTTTTGTTCAGTTAAATCATTTCGTTTAATTCAATACTGCTGGTATTTGAATGGTTCTTTTTAACGGTGTTGTCATGGGATGTGGTTTTATGGTTTTATTTTATGGATATTTCTTTCCGATGTTTTAGTAATCGGTGTTAATTGATTGGGATGTGAGCACAGGATGTAGGAGCGTCATTATGCGGGTTATTATGGGCCCAGCAGCGGATTTTGTTTAATGTCTAAGTAATACAGAGCTTGTAATAGATAGATAAAAGCGAAATTTAATGAGTAGTGGGAACTCTCAGCAGTTCATTCTTTCAACTCATCATTTCAGGTCAAAAAAACTTCAAGTCAGAAGAACTTGTGTTAATAAATTCTGAAGTGGTCCGAAAATAAAAACTAGAATTTTGAAGTTGAATTAACTTGAAATCAATATAGTGTATATATTTACACTAAGTTAATGAGAAAATATAAGTTGATCCTACTAAATTCCCGTATGAAGATTTACAGTGTATATAGGTAGATAGATAGATAGACAGATAAATAGATCGAACACTTTATTAATCCCAAAGAGAAAATGCAGTGTTATGGCAGTTATTACCTAATAATCACAAAAACAACGAGGTGGGTAAAAAAATACAATAAATAAATAAAATAAAGGTTAAATTATATATCCATATACTGTAGATCCATAACTAGACCATACAAAATAGAGATGGTTTGACATCAGAAATTTTGGATTTATCTGTCTGATTTAGAATCACATAATTGAATTTTTCATATTTTGTTGATAAATGTATTATTATGATTATTATGATTATTATGATTATTATTATTATTATTAATAATAATAATAATAATAATAATAATAATAATAATAATAATAATAATAATAATATTATATCAGAGTGGGTGGTGTTTATATTCTCCCCGCTTCTCGCCTCTTGTTTTCCCGGAACCGGAAGTCTTCATTCAGGTGGAGCGACATCGGCAGCGCCGGTTGCTTCGGCGACACTTGTCGTTATCTCAGACTAACCGTTAACGTTAGCTCGGCTCGAGCCCGTTTTGGTGGGTTGGGTTAGGTTTACCATTCTTCCGTGCTTGTACAGTAAATATTATGGCGGCCGCAGATCCCCGGTCCTCGAGTGACGGCGGGCCGGCCAGCAGAGGAGGGTTCCCGGCCGGGGAGAGCAGCAACGACCGCGACGGCCAGGGCGGCAGCAGCAGCAGCGGCGGCGGCGGCAGCGGAGAGGGCGAACGGGAGCGGGACCGGGCCACCTTCGAGTGCAACATTTGTTTGGACACTGCCAGGGACGCTGTCATCAGTATGTGCGGCCACTTGTTCTGGTACGAGACGACGCGGGGGACGAGGGGTAGTTTTGATGTGTGGGGTAGGTTGTTTTTGTTTCCGTGCAGCCCACCGGACCGGAGTGTAGTTTCGCCGTTTGTGGGGCCTCCTTTTACCGTCACTTTGAGTTGTTTGACGGCGGAAAAACACCCGACGACTAGTTTTTACCCGGCGCGTGTCTCCGCAGTATGTAGGACAGTGACAGGCACATAGCCAATAAAATCTGGCCCTCCCACAAATATATTTGTCTCCCTGACGACAGCTGAAGTCTGGACCTTCGTAGTTAAACTGTAACTGTTGAAATAAATTAAAACTTTGACATAATTTTTCAGAAATCTACTGTGGATAAACATGACTTAGGAGGCCCCGGGGCAAAAACTGGTTGTTGGACCCCCCCCCCGTATGTCTAGTTCACTAGAAACCAACCAGTACTCTAGAGATGAAATGATTAGTTGATCGGTCGATTGGCAACAAATATGACACATTGATTAATCATTTAAGTGTTAAGTTAAGCATTTTTGTAATTTTGACTGTTGCTCAGGCGAAAACAAAAAGTATTTTGAATATGTTGACCAGGGATTCCACTATTTTCTGACATTTTATAGACCAGACAATCAGTTGATTATTAAAGAAAAATAACCAGGTCAGGTGTGTTGATGATGAAAGTATTGAACCGTAGCAGCCTTGCAGCTCTTCTATAATGAATAACACTACTTTGCTCAAGGTTTTCTGTGTTGATTATTTGAAGTACAGAAAAAATTGAAGCGATTTGATAAAACAGAACTTTACAACAAATGAGATCAATATAAACTGAAACAGTTAAAGTCTTAAAACTAGATTTTGACAGAGAGTCCCCCTACAAGACTAGGGCCGCAAAAATTGAAAAATGCCAAAGATGATTATCAAAATAGTTGCCAATTATTTTTCATTTGATCAACTAATCGATTGACTACTACTAAAAACTAAAATAGTTGTTATTCTTAGATGAATAAAAAGAAAACGACAAAACTCATGGCTGTAAAACAATGCTGAAAAAAAACGGCCATGGTTTAACCTAATTCCTGACCCCTTATATAGGAAATCACAGCAGCCAAGGTGGCTTGCAAGATATTACTGAAGAGGGTATTGGTTTGCTGTGAGTGCTGTAGTGATAAGTGAAATTTGGCTTAACTTCAACCCTCAGTATAAACTGTGTGAAGTACAACTGGTCGTATGAAGGCTGATCCCCATATTTGCAAATTGTACATGTGATTAAGTGGCCCAGGCTGATCATATCATATATGGTTTGGGGTAAGTCAGAGGTCACAGTTGCAGCCGGCGCCTTGTTGGATCACACACCCTGCTCACTCACACTCTCTGTGACACATTAACTAATCTCTGTTCCAGGTAAAACTGGGTGTTGAGCATTGGCAGCTTTGAGATTAGCTCAATCTTCACTCATTCAGAGCAGCAAATACAGTCCAAGTAGCCACTGTCAGATTTGCGCTAGAGTTGAAATGATTAGTTGATTATTTGATTAGTTAATAGACAGACATTGAATTTAATTAAATAAAAGAAAAACAACAAATATTGTGTTATACAATATTCTGGTTACAGCCTCTCATATGTGAGAATTTTCTGCTTTTGGTTCTTTTTATATCATTGTAAAGTGAATATCTTAAGGTTTTGTAGTGTTGGTCGAACAAAACAAGCCATCTCAAAACTGCAGTTTCTACAGTTTTCCAACATTGTATACCCTAAACTATTTATTCATGAATCAAATCATCAGAGTAGTTGAAAAAGAAAATAACTGTCAGTAGTAGCCCTGGTAAGCCAGAATTATGAGATAGGAGGTTTTTGTCCAATAAATCGTCTGGGCCAAAATATCAGCCAATATCTGCTTATTGCAGATAAATTGGTATCCGTGTATATGTCAATATTTACTGCAGTACAGAAATGCCAGATATGTTTGAGGTCATCTATAAACAGAACAGTTTGTCTACCGTAGGGCACTGACAAGTTTATATTTCAACTGTAAAATGTCTTACTATCTACATATCATTACTTTAAAGGATTAATCAATAATGAAAGTAACTGTTGGCTGTGACTTGAGGTTGCACTTCAGCTGAGATTCTAGTCCTTTCTACTATCGTGGTTTTGAGCAAGACTTGCGAAAGCCTCAACCTTGAAACCACTTTGTGTTGAATATGTACACATGTACTGAAATGTGTGTGGGTGTGTGGCTCATTCATGAGCTGTGAGCGCTGACGGCTGCTTGCTCATTGGTTGAGGCTAATGTGAGATTAGGGCCAAGAGTGTCAGACTGAAGTCAAACATAAGGGCGTTGTGACCAGTAGTAAAAGTCATAACAGGGGTTGTCACACACAGAAAACAAAAAAAGGAACTTCACTTTGCCTGTTGTTTGCGCACCATTGTAGTTTGAAATGATGTTTTGGCAACAGAGACAGATGGAGTTCAAGGAAGCAGGGATTGCTCCTGCTGCTGTGAGTGAAGTTTGTATACGGTGACCTGTTTGTGATTACAGGTGTTATCTTCCTCACAGTGGTGTTGTATTTACTCAATGGAGAAACCCTTTGTAGCAAAAGCACCAAAGAAGACCATCGATCATGTAGAAGATGTCAAATACCTTGCCCTAAAACAGGGATCTGAAACTGCCGGGCTGCAGGACAATGTCATAAAGCCACCCACATGTTTATGATTTAATATTTGTAAGTATTTAGATTTTTCCCTTAAACATCCTTCAGGGTTATGTTAACAGGATCAAACACAGTGTTAGTCAGTGGAGCATGTAATTTGTCACTGCCAAAAATACTCTGGAGTCTGTTTCGCTACTTGAGAGCAATCTGATTGATCTACAAGAATCAAGTTTATTTTTATAACGGAGGTGCCTTACTTTGGTCCTCACCCCTGCATAGCAGGTGGCAGTAATGCACTTTAACGCTGGTAGCCAACTGATATTAAACCACAGGCTTTTACCCGCTCTTTTATTTTGAAATAAACAGTTAATTTTCGGGTACGGCTGAAAAATTAAAGCGTAAAAATGGGGTTTTTATTTCATCTAACTGTGCTACTTTCTTATCTAAAAGGAGAAAGTTGTCGTTCTCAACAAATACAATCTCAGGCTGCAATTCTTCACTAAACATGTAGAGTAGTATGTTAGGAATGAGGGGGAGGAGAGGGAAAGACAAGTTGCTCAGCTTTGAAGTGTGAATAGCTAAAATTAAATGTTAAAAATATACATGCATGTTTTTTTACCAAGTGTCCTAGTGGCCTCTTGGCCAAGTTGCCAATGTTGGCAATTTGGCCAGTGGCCCACAGTTAAAAATATACATGCATGTTTTTTACAGTTAATTTGAGTTTGACATCCCTATCCTAAAAACCTTTTTCTGTCTCTAGGTAAAATTTCATCTCCAACCAACAGGTACAAAAGACTACAGTGTCAGTATGCATGCATCTTAATATTCTCTAATAATGTTTTGCTGATGATTTAGTCAATAGTTGAGCCGAGAAATGGTGCATTTCTGTTGAAATCATCTTACACTTGCATGTGCAGTTGCTATACAACCATGCACTGAAGCTCCTGTGTTATGGGCTGATGCAATTTAGTTGCCATGTTAAGTGTGCCCCCCCCCCCAACCTCTGTGCAATGTGATGAAACTGTGATGATGAAACTATCAGCAAAGAAGAAAAGCCCTGACGTCAGCTCATCTGCTGCAACTTCCAATTTGCTATTTAAGCAGAACATTGTAAGTAAATAAATATTAAAGATAACTTTTAATCACGATATCTCAGTCGGAAAACAACAGTTTGTTGCCAAAATGCTCACAAATGAAAACACTGAGTTAGTACAATAGAAATGCTTTGTTCAATTTCACAATTGTGATGTAGTATCACTTTTTTAGCATCATGACTTGTAGTTTACTGCTATTCAGCTTGCTAGAAACAGTAACAGCTTCCTCTTGAGTAGACTCCGTTTCATAAGATGTCTCGCCTACACTTTAACAGATCTTACTTTGCAAATTAGTATAAATTGATGTAGCAGCCATTCTAGCATAATGTGAAGAGTCCAGAGGGATGATCGGTATAAAAGAGACATTAATGCTACTTTAATACATTGAGGTTAATGAGCTTGTGACGTCTTTACAGTCCACTGTGAGTGAGGTGAACTTTCTTCACCAAGACTGAATGAGAGCTCGCCAAGTTAGAATTAGAAATGGAGAAAAGTAATATCAGGGGAATCAACAGAGAGAGCAAAACTATACTGACCACCAGCAAGCTTCTGACTGTAAGGCTCAGAAAAAGAAGGCAGGTTTATAGTTTGTTCAGTGAGTATTTGAATATGTTAAACGTACAAGAAAAACTACAATCTTGAGAGTTGGGAACCACTGTTTTTAAAGATTATCTCGTAATTTTTCAAATGAATGCTCTTTGGGTCATTGTTTTTTAACATCCTGGCGAGACTTTACCAGATATACTTCAGCATGGAAGTTCACTTGTGATTGGGAGCGGTGTGACTGTTTTCCCTTGACCGTCCGTCCACGCATAGTTCACGTGATGACACCTGAGCCACCTCCATTCACTGATTAAGACTGTTAAATGTGCTCGAAAGCTCCACAAAAGCTACTCAATGGACCTTAAGATCGATTTGTCACACGTGTTTGCACGCTGGTTTAGGCAGTGTCAGGCTTCAGCAGTAATAAAGCTGGTGTAACATCCACATCTAGGGCTTTAGATGAGGCTATATTTGAATATGAACCTGTGGACAGAAAACTGTGGCTGCAAACAGACAAGTTGTGTAGACAACAAGAACATAATCTGCACCGTCTGTCATGTTCGAAATATTTTCTTCCAAATAGATTTTTAACTGGATGTTGTTTAAAACTGTTAATTACTGTATGTAAAAGGGGATATTGTTACAGGATGTTTATTTTTCCCTTCAAGACACTGTGATCCTGGAATCGTTGGTGTTGAGGCTCATCCTTTTTGTTTTCCCAAGTAAGTTCGGTCAAGTTTAGAGCTGAAAGGATTATTCGCTTAGTTGATCACTGTGATAACTGATGAATCATGTCAGGTTATATTTATTTTTAGCAAATACGCAAAAACGTGTGCCACTTTTCATTTTCATATATGATAGTTAGCTGCATATCTTTGGGGTTTGGACTGTTGGTTGGATTTAAAAAAGGCAATTTCAATACGCCACCTTGTTCTCTGACAAATTATGAAACAGTTTTCCACTGTTTTCTGACTATAAAATAGTTGGCAGATAAATCAATAGCAAAATCAGTTGTTAGTTGCAGCCCTAGTCAAGTTTGCAATAGTAGCACTACCACGTGGAGCAGCAGAAGTTGGATGTTTCAACCACCGATTACCTTTAATTATTTCCTCTAACTATTTTGACCTCTCGGCGACCTTTCTAACTACTTTTCATGCACACTTAGTTGTAGCACATGGTATTAAGGTGCAACTCGACTTTCTGTGTGAGTATCTTTTTTTACTCACACAGAAAGATTTCTTACAACTTAACCTCTTTCCAAGGTGTATAGAGAAGGGAAAATAGTCTTACAGTGCTCTAAAATAGTTTGTTTTACTACAAATGTTTGTGGAGTTTTGGCCCTTTAAAACTACATGAAAAATGGCCAAGTTTTACTGAAGAACTGGGGTCAAAATTTACATACTCTCTTATTGCTGCTGGTGACATTTAGGATAAGTCTGTCTAGCCAAAAACAACCACCAAGCATTGTGTTCAATGACAAATTACTGCTGTCTATTACTGGAAACACCTCATTAATATCAGGAATGACTAAGCAGGTAATAATCTTTTCCAGGCTCAGATTCTCATTCTCTACTTTGATGTTATGAAAATGAGACTTGTGGGGTCACAGATCGAGTGTGTGATACACTTAGACGGCACAGAGGCTAGAGTCAGGCTTACCTGACCACTTGTTGAGCCACTTACTGGAAATTAAGCAGTTATTTTCAGATCACAAAACCTCTGCTATACGTGTAGCCTCATGTTTAATCGGTGTTGAATGAGTTGTTATGTTAACTTAGGCCATACACTTAGTTCAGCTGTTTGCATCCACAGGAATGCCATTCTCAGCAGCAATCTGATGGCCGGTATTACACTATTGCTGTGCACAGTGCACACACTGTGTGTGTGTGTGTGTGTGTGTGTGTGTGTGTGTGTGTGTGTGGTTGTGTGTGTGTGTGTGCGTTTGTGTGTGTGTGTGCGTTGTGTGTGTGTGCGTTTGTGTGTGTGTGCGGTTGTGTGTGTGTGCATTTGTGTGTGTGTGTGTGTGTGTGTGCGTTTGTGTGTGTGCGTTTGTGTGTGCGTTTGTGTGTGTGTGTGTGTGCGTTTGTGTTTGTGTGTGCGTTTGTGTGTGTGTTTTGTGTGTGTGTTTTGTGTTTTGTGTGGTTGTGTGTGTGTAAAAGCCTGCAGATTGACAGGAGATCATGTTTAGCTCTATGGCTTGTTTGTCTCAGCTGGTTATTTTGTTCATGTCAAGGCGGTTGGTTAGGTTGACCCGAGGCGATGAGGTTTTGAATGTTTTGTGGTTACTAGGGTACTGAAAGCGCCAGGAACAAGTCCTGCCTGTTCCTCTGCCTCACATGAGTTACTTTGCTGTCAAAGTATATCTCGCAAGGAATCTGTGATAGGAGCCCATAGAGATTAAGAACTTGGTAGAGTCAAAAATTAGACACTTTAAAGGATAAATTAAACTTTTGAAATAGTAGTTTTCTGCTACATTTTTTGCTACAAACAGCACTGTTAAAACTAGCAGCTGTATTTGTATCCTTTTATGCCTTAAACAATCTTCTCAGTCAAAAAATACCTTAATGACAGGAACACACTCGTCTCGAGTTTTGAAAAGTGCTCTGTTCACTTCATGTAGAAATGTAAAATTTATCTAGGGGCAGAAGTTACATCTATTTGCAGTGTGTCCTAATTAACTGAGGTCCTAGGGCAAATCGAAACGGAGAAAATGTAAAAACCATTTTACATTTAATCTCTAATTAACTATAGGCTATGGTGCAGGATTAATATAGAGAGAGCTTTCATACTTGCAGGTTCATTTGGTAAAATTAAAAGTCACAAAACAAACATTCTGGACATTACATGCAGGAGAAACCTGTGGATCATATTGAACTGATGAAAGATATATAAAGTAGTGTCTTCAAGAAAAAGGAAGCACACTTTATTAGGAAAATCAGCTTTTTGTGCTTCAGTTGAATAGTAATCTTATGACACTCATCAACCGCGTTCATCAACTGTTTGATATCCTACTGTTTAAAAAGACATTTTCAGTAATCATCAACTGAAAATCACCAGTCATTCCACTGATTGTGTATCTCGTTGGATCCACTCTGTTAAGAGCTGGCAGTTAAATAAATGCAACCATTATCGTTTGAAGGAATTATATTTTATATTTTGCCTGTATCATCATAATTTGAAAAAGTGGGAGCACAAAGCTTGTGTTGGGACTAGAGCTGAATAGTTGCTGGTTTCCAGTTTCCTAAATCTGAACATGTCCTGTTTTTCTTTTTCACATATGACAGTAAATTGAATGTCTTCTGACTGTCACCGTGGGACATTTTTCACTCGTTCTGACATGTTATAAACCAAAAAATCGTTGATTAGTGGAGACAGTAATCAGCAAATTATTTGATAGTTGCAGCCCTAGTTGGGATTCATTTCCTGTTATAGTCTGAGAGTACTCTCTCATTTGCAGTCATTACTTTCGCTGAAGACACACTGAGGGTAGTTTGAGCTATCCGAGGAGAGCCATCACTGCTCGAGCCAAATTCAGCTCAGCTCAGTATCCGTAGAGACGGAACGTAAATGAAGCTCACGTTGGATGGAGTGCAGGGTCACACCAAGCAGTCTTCAGAGGACTGGAAGAAGCCAGTTTTGATCAGGGTTGAAAGGGGCTTTGTCTCCTCTTGCCGTGTTACTGACATGACACGAAAAAAAGAAAAACCTTGATTCTGTGGGCGGTAAGGAGCTTTAAGGTGTAAGATGTAGGAACAGTCGCCACACTGTCATTGTTCGTCTCCTGAAAAAAAAAGCCTCAGTGTTTACGCCGACTCGATGTGGCGTCTCCCCAACCCTGCATCCTGCGCTCTCACAATGCAGCAGCGGTTCGGGATGGCCAGAAGCCAAGCAGGCAGGTCTCTGCTAACTGCTGACAACAGATGGAGCCAATTAATACTAACAACGGGGAGCAGGGATGAGTTTAATCAGCCACCTTGTTAGGAACAGGTTTTTATAGCAAGGTGGACTTTCAAGGGTTGGAAGCCACATGTGATGAAGGAAAATCTGACCAGTTTCACAGCACTAAGAGTTCCCGAAACAACTCAGGCTTCTTGTTTATGGTATCCACTGAGATTGATTTGATACATTTTCATTTCATAAATTGGCTCCAGGAATGTTGATGGTTTTCATTGAAGCAAGCAGCTGACATTTTAAGAGGAAGGAGCTATTGTGAGAATGCAAATTAATTCCTTTTTGTTTCTCCCCGTCTCCGCAGCTGGCCCTGTCTTCATCAAGTGAGTATTTCCTCTGCTAAAGCTCTGCACACCCTAATATACTCTAGGTGATTAGACCTCTGCTGGGAATCATGGGAAGTCACTAAAATACACATACTGACTATTGGCTGGGAAAGTGGTAAAATTATTAGTTAGGTGGCAGAAAATAAATGGCTAATTATTTGAATAATTGATTAATTGCTTGAGTAATTTATTAAGAAAACATTTGAAACATCTAAAGGTTCCAGGTGTTTAAATGTGAGGATTTGCAGCTTTTTGCTGTTTTACTATAGTTTGAGTATCATTGGGTAAAATTTGGCTCTGGGAAATCGTGCTGGTCTTTTTCTTTAAAATTTCCTGACATTTTATAGATAAAATGACTATATAACTGATAATGGAAATATTTGTTAGTTGCAGCCCTAATTCCCTCATACCAATTGCAACATCCCTGGTTCAAATCCAGGGGATTTTGGTGTCATACCCTCCTCCTTCCACCCCACATTTCCTGTCGCTTTGCACCAGCTACTGTCAATTAGAAAAATAA